>NC_057812.1:15107632-15161634 GCF_018294505.1 Triticum aestivum | reverse complement strand
TTTTTCCATTTGTTTTGTGGATTTGTTCTTTCTGTTTTCTTCTTTCTTTCATAAGCTTTTCTTCATTTTCTCTGTTTTTTTCTTTCTTAACTTTTTTTCTATGGTTTTATTTATTTCTTTTCACTGTTCTCATTGCCTTTGACATTTTTTTCAATACATGGTCAACATTTTTTCTATACACTTAAAAAAAAATTAAAATGCAAGTTTAATATTTTTTCTATATGCTTTTGACATTTTGAAAAGCTTGACTAAAAATTTAAAATACTTATTTAATATTTATTTGAAATATTTAGACGAAATGTTTTTAAATACATGATCAACTTTATTCACACATATGGTATATTGTTTTATATATTTTTCATATACGTGAGAAACATTTCCTCTATACTTTTTAAACACTGTGCAAATGCTTGGTCAACATTTGTTTTTCAATATTGTATGCAAATTGTTTTTCGTTATTTATTTATAGTATTTGGAAGTATAAACAAATATAAAATATTAAGCAAAAAAGAAAAACACAAAATATGAAAAATAGAAATAAACAGGCAGTCAGATCCCGCGAGCATGCACAACTTGGGCCCATTCAGTGCTCTCTGTCTCACTTGTACGTAGGCGTTTTGCACAAGTTTTTCTTTTTGGTCGATTTTCTGCTCCCTTTGCCTTAGAGTTTACTGATTTTAAAAACTGAGAAATCAAAACAGTTTTACGGGTTTAAAAATGGTTTGTGAATTTCAAAAATTTCGTGGATCTCGAAAAAAAATTCATGGATACAGACGGGTCCTGCGCTCCCGCATCGTACCGTAGCCTGCAAGTGGCCTCAGACAAGTTGTTGCCGCGTCGCGTCTCATCCCCCTCCCCTAGTTCTCACCTGTGCTCCCGGATCAGCAAGGCCGCCCATCAAGCTAGCCGAGGCGCCGTCCCGACCAAGCTCTAGCACATCATCAATGTCGAGCCACTAGGTACACACTGCGTCGCCTTAGACCTTTCCCTAGAGCTCTTGTTTCCCATCATGGACGCCCCGAGCTTTGACCATGTCCAATTTATGGTCGCAGCCATAGTTTTCATACCCGAGCTTACCGGACAGCATCGCCATGCTATAAGAGGCCATTCCCATCCTTACAAGGCTGCTACCCTCTCATCTCCACTCTAATTGAGTCACAGTGTGAGGAATCGAGCCGGGATGGCCCCCTTTCTTTGCTTCGACCAGGTGCTCTGTCGTCATTGCGCTGAGCCTGCCATGGTTTGCGATGAACCATGCTTCATTCCTCACATCCGTGGCTTGCGTTGATGATTTGCAAAAGTTGCAGGCCCACCAGAAGGAGAACGAGCTCGTCCTTCAGTCGTGGTCATCAAAGAAGACGACGACGTTGCTAGTGACCTCTCGTTCGTCCATGTGCAGCACCCCCCCGCCCCGGTCACAGAGACCACCCGAGCAGCCCAGCATCCTTGGTCCTTGGATGAGCGCCGCCGCCGCATTGTCCCGCCTATGAATGGCACATCCTCACATGACGAAATGTACTCACCCGGAGGTCGAATACCGCTTTGAGCACGTCCACGTGACCAAACCACGCGTGCAAACCCACCCAGCATGATTTCTGAATTGTATTAGATAGTTCAACGGGTTAAGAGGGCCAAAAAAATGATCAGGAGGACATGTGAACGATACATTTTCTTCAGGGTAGTAAAATTGATTTTTTTTCTTTCTTAAAACTGTAGTTTTCCTGGAATGTGCTGACACGACATTGTGTTTCCCGTTCAACATGATTTCTTAGAGATCAGATACTCAAAATTCATGAATCATAGTACGGTTCTAATTGAATTTAACCCGACAAATCACCTTGGTTTTTTTACAGTCACGTAAAAAATAGCACAGGTTATTGGAATTAATCTTGTCACCTGGGCATATGCAATCCGTTCGAACTTTGGAGATACACCTGTGTAATCCACATAACGAGGCTTACTAGCAAGGCAGGACAGCTGCTTCGGTGCACAACATTAAGGGTTAATTATCCTTTTGCCCTCAGTGGTGTCCATGTACTCAGTTTTGCCCTCAGATGCGAACTGTGCTCAGTTTTGCCCCTAGTCCGTGCGCACCAACTCGTTCCGTGAACTCTGCCGTCTCCGTCAGGTCAACCTTTTGACTCGGCCCTTACAGGTGGGACCAGGCGACAGAAACGGCCAATTTTATTCAGACCGTGTTGCACGCGTGGCTTGTGGGACCCAGCAGAGAGCCGTTTAGCAGAGAGCCGTTGGCGGGTGTGCTATATAAGCGGGCGACAGCGGCGGTGACCACGGCGACAGAGAGCACGGCAATGACCACGGCGAGAGAGAGAGAGAGCACGGCGGCGGGAAGCTAGCTGTGGAGGGCACGGCGGCGGGAAGCTAGCTGTGGAGGGCGCGGCGGTGGGAAGCTAGCAGTGGAGGGCGCGGCAGCGTTGAGATCCCTTCGGCTCCGAGCTCCATGTCTTCCTCAAGCTCCCGCGCCACCTCGCGGATGCAGAGCCGGGCGCGTGTGGACATGCCTGTCTTCGTCTGTCCGCGGTGCCGGGCGGGCGTTGATCGGAGGGTTTCTCAGACAACGAGGAACCAGAATCGTCCGTTCTACGTGTGCAGCGAGAATGGGGTAAGAATCGGGGCAATTGCACCATTTTCTTGGTCAGGATCTTTGAGCAATGGGTTGATCTGTTTGGCGTTCATGCAGGTGACATGCTTCTTTCTTTGGGTCGATGCTCTGGCCAAGACTCTGATGAATGAACTGCAAGAAGAGCATGAAGAATGGTTACGCATGCTGCCACAAACGGCAGTGGCCGCACCATGAGCTCCGGAAGAAGGGATGGAGGGCGAAGCACGCACTGACAGAGAGCTAGCTGTTGAGCTTAGGATGTTGAAGAAGAAGGTTAGGAAGCTTGAAGATCAGGCACTACCAATACCCATTTGCAAATACTTTTGGGCATTTGTAGGTATGGTAATCGCACTGGTTGTAATGTTGAAAATGTATGGAAAGGCATGAATTATGGAGGAATTTGTAATCTTGAAATTGTTTGAGAAATCCACCTAGTTTAAATGTTGGTTAAACTTGTTTAAATGTTGAAACAAAAAGAGAAGAAGTGACCAACATTTAAATATGTTGGAAAAAAGTGAAGAAATTAGGAATTCAAAAACTTTTGATCAATAAAATGCAGCTCTCTGCTCTGCCTTTCTGTCAAAAAAAAGGTTGCTCTTGGGCCAAATTCAGAGCGTAGAGCCAAGTGCAGGCTAGACTAATGGGCCAACTGCATCCAATTAGGCCCATTCGGGGGTTCTCTTGCGTATTTTTCTGTTTTCTATTCTGATTTAATTTAGGCAGTAAATCATAATGCTGGAACTTTTTGTGGAAGCTAATTGAATTATTCCAGAGCCAAACAATTAAGGTTAGAAATTTTTTGGAGCTGTTAATTAATCCAATTCAAATACACCGTGATTTAAATCAAAGACCAAAATGTCATGGAAAATGTGCCTCAGCTCTGGTAGAGGTTTACGCCAGGTGCCAAAATAAATGAACAATTTTTAAGGGCATTACATTGAGAAAAACATAATTTTTAAAAAAAATGAAGGGTGGAAAATGCACAAAAAATTGGTGCGGCTGGGGACTCGAACCCAGGACCGCGTGGGTTTGTGGTGTTTAGGGCTACGCTGTTAACCGCTAGGATAGATGGCAAGACTTTGACATGGATAGGGAAGGAAGGTATACATAGTGAGATTGTGATTTTTTTTAAAAAAAAATAGTGAGACCGTGAATGTTTGCACACGCGTGAGAGTGGTTTTCCATTGTTTTGCACTTAAATTTTGGAGGGTTGAAAGGTTGAAAATGTATGTTGCACTACCACATGATTTTGGTCAGAGTGGCACTTGGTTTAGGGTTAGAGTGGCACTTGGTTTAGGATTTAAAGGGAATAAATTTGCATGTTAGTTCATGACTTTTTGTTTGAATGAAACAGAGGGCTTCTCACCCCCTCCGATTTTCATTAATGAAAACCACAAGTTCTCGAACTTCATGACTTGTTTAGGGAAGAAATGATATGTTTGGGCACGGACATTTTTTAACACACATAATAAACCCTAATAACTTAGATAAGATGGAACATACCGTACCATTGCAATAACTATGATAAGTTCACGGACAGTTCACAAACACATGACGAAACATGACATGACACGACACGACATAGAAAAGCAACAAAATAAAAAACGAAACATGACGAGCTTGACTCCAGGCTTGAACATCTTCATCTTGACCTTCTTCTTCCACCTTGGCCGCGCGTGCCCCTTCAACACTGTTTTCATCTTCACACCTCCTCCTCCTCGTCGTAGGGAAGGGAGTGCATCTGGCCTGGAGCGGGGAAGATGCGCTCGTAGTTGGTGTAGATGTTGTAGACGGTGAAGAAGATGCCCTCGCAGCCGCACCAAAAGACTTGGCCGAGGAGCTCACGCGTGTCAAACGGGTTGGTGAAGGTGACCGTGAGCAGTAGGAGGATGCCGCCGCGGTCACGAACCTCGTTGAGGGTGAACATCCTCGGCGAGCCCCGTGGGAGGTGGGCATAGCCGGCTCTGAGGAAGGCGCGAGTGAGTTCGACGGAACCCCTCCACCTTGAAATAGCCCACACACGGAGCTCCCTCTCCACGAGCACGCCCGGTGGCTAGCGCAGCTCCGGCACGACAGGCGGACGGTAGAAGGTCAGCCCGTTGAACTGCATCTTCACTTGGTCTCGCTTGGGGAGGGCTCGGTCGCTTGGGTGTTTGAAGTTGGAGAGGATCGGATCTGGCTTGTGGGTGGGAGAGGAAGAGAGGCACCCCATTTATAGGCCTGTGTGTGGGAGAGGAAGAGAGAAAGGATGAGAATGGTGCGTGTGTGAATCCGGACGCGTGTGTGTATCCGTTACGTTTTGCACACTTAAATTTTTGCACAAAACGATGCATGGGGCGCGTGCGTGCATCTGAGTCACTGCATAGCTCTTTGACCGGGCGGTGCATGTGAATCGCTGCCCTGAACCACTGCACTAAACCACCTAGCTCGCCTCGCTAGCCTAGCTCACCTAGCGCGCCTCGCTCGCCTCGCTCGCATGCATGCACGTCGCCGCCTGCCGCGCATGCAAACCCACGTCGCCGCCTCCATGCATGCAAGGCCTGGAAAGGCTGAGAATGCTATTTACTGCAGTCTCAGGCCCAGAGCACGAGATGGTCCAACGGTCCATCCAGCGCGCCCGGTATTTGTTAAAAAACAATGGGTCTCCCAGCCAATCAGGTTGCATCTCGCGGATCGCCCCCCTCCTCCCCGCAGATTCCTTCTAGAAGGGTTAGATCGACGACCCTTGATCGCCGCTAGAGCTAGATGAACGATCCTTGTTCAGCGCTAGGGTTAGCGGGGTTTGAGAGGGGTTTGGAGCAGTCAAAGCTATGTTTGACCAGATTTCAAATGAGCATAATAAACTAAATAAAATCAAAAAAATAAAAAACCTACGCACATAGTCTTTTTATGTCATATACTACCGATTTAAGTTGATAAACAAGCTTTACATATATTTAAATGATAAGTTCATGTGTATTGTATGATATCTCGAGTATCTCAAACTCTCTTGTATGAAGTGAAGAGAAGTGTTTTGGGGAAATGAACATTAAAATTTCAAAAAACTAACCACAACTTCATTTTGGAGTGACTAAGAAGGATCTAGGCTTAGTTTTTCATTTTGATGTTTTACACTTGTTTAAATCTTGGTCAAAGTTAAGTTTGACTAGAATTCAAATGAGCAAAACAAATTAAAAAAAATCAAAAAATGGAAAAACCGGCGCACATAGTTTGTACATATAGAATATATGTGTAGGAAAGTTATTTGGCTGATTTAGACAAGGTCAAAATTTTTTTGGTTAGAAATGAGGCCGTTTACCCTACCTTTGGACCCCTCTTTTAGCACATTTTTCATGAAAATTTCAAAAAGCTCACCACAACTTCATTTTGGATTGACTAAGAAGTATCCAGGCTTAGTTTTTCATTTTCATGTTTTAGACTTGTTTAAATCTTGGTCAAAGTTAGGTTTGACCAGAATTTAAATGAGCAAAACAAAATTCAAAAAAATCAAAAAAGGAAAAACCATGTGCTCATTCAAACATCATCCAACAGATATTTAAACATCATGTCAAACATACTTCTAACATAGGTCCAACATCATCCAACAGAAATACAACATGTCAAGTGATAAATGTTTCATAATACAACATCATCCCTTATTCATAATGTTTCATAATTATTCATAGATAGCGTTGGGGCTTCTGTCTGTTCCTTGAGCTTCTTGCCATCACTTTGCTCCTCGTGCACCTTGTGCTCATTGTTTCTTCTCTTCTTCTCTTCGTTGTCGGTACGTTGCGCGTCTTCTTCAAACCTACCATAGAGTTGTGCAAAACATAAATGGTAATGAGATCATATCAAGTGATAGATGTACAGTAGTATTTGACCCTTGCAAGATTTACATACCTAGCAGAACTCATAACAACAGAAGGTTGGTCAACATTTGGAGCCTCACTTGGATCATCATTTGGAGCCTCACTTGGATCACCATGATCACCATTTAGAGCCTCACTTGGATCACCATTTGGAGCCTCACTTGAATCATTATTTGGAGGATATTTTGGATCATCGTCAAAATCATGCGGTTGTTGACCATCATCATTTGGAACCTTGTCAAAATCCTCATCTGATGCAACCGGCTGTTGACCATTATTTTCATCATCTGTTGAGGCAACCGGCTGCTGACCAACATTTTCATCAAAACCTTCATCAAAACTCTCTCCGATCGCTGGATCTACTGTGCTATCACAATACTTACCAAAATGACCAGACCCACCACACCTTGTGCACTTACGCTTCCTCGCTCCAAGTCCAGCTCCTTCGTTGCGAGGTCTGATTCGACTCTTCCTTGGTCTACCTGCTGCTCTCTTCAGAATTGGAGCGCAAAGCTTGAATCCAGGGTCCACCATGTCCCATTGTTGTTTTCCCTCCATAGCAGGCAAGGCATAAGCATATGTGGCTTTGAACCTTGCAACAGAGTAGTAATCATGCACATACTGCTGTATGTTCCCTACTGGACCTGGGAGAGAAGTGATGAAAAACAAGGCATGAATGCATGGCAACCCATTTATCTGCCATTGCCTACAACTGCAAGTTCTAGCTTCTAAATCCACTGGATATCTCCATTCCCTCTTCTCTTTATCCAAATATGATATCTCTGCTGTGGTACCCGAGCAAAGAGTCATGTTCATTTCCAAGCCTGTTGTCTTCTGCTTCAGTTCATTCATCACGGCAGGGATGATAATGTGGCCCATGAATTTTTCCTCGGCTATTCCTGCACGATAATGAAATTTCTGCATGTATTCTATCCTTATCCTGTCAAGAAAATCCACCACATAATGACCCTTTAGTTTCCGGATCGTTGAGTTGAAAGACTCTGCTAGATTATTATGCACATAGTCAACTTTGCTCACTTCACTGAATTGGCTTCTGGCCCATAACTTGGAGTGGTGTGTTTCCAAGTATTCTTTTACTTTGAGATTCATGTATAACTGCCTCAAGTGGTAGTTGTGCTTCTTCACACTGCATGTCAAAGATGCTGGCCATAAATTGTCGGTATACACCTTTCCTTTGAATTTCTTCATGAAATTTGCAGCAAGGTGACGCATGCATTCCCTATGCTCTACTCCAGGGAACACATTATCCACGGCCACTTCTAAACCTTTGCAGGCATCTGTATGAATGACCAACCCATTGGGATGTGCAATAGCCCGGCGGAGATTATGCAAAAACCAAGTCCAGCTCTCCTCAGACTCTGTCTCCAGCACACCATAGGCATCTGGAAATACAAAACTATGTGCATCAACTGCACAAGCTGCTACTAACTGTCCTTTAAACCTCCATGTGAGAAAAGTGGCATCAATAGCCAAATAAGGCCTGCAGCCTGCCAAAAAACCACGGCGACAAGCCTCAAAGCAGACAAAAACCCTCCTAAAGCATTCCTTGGTCTTTGTCACTTCCCTGAATGTGTACTCCACGGTGTGGTGATCAATATCTACAATACTACCTGGGCTTGTCCTCTCCACTTCACCTTTGAATAAATACAACAATTGAAAACTTTCCTGCCAGTTATCATAAATAGAATCCATAGCATGTTGTTTACCATTGAACAACCTCATGTATGGTAAATCTATCTTGAACTTATCTTTGATGTTCTTCTGCAATTCCTTTGGACCCACTTGCTGGTTTTCTTTCACCTACTTCTTTACTTCTTCTGCCACCCATCTTGACTTGGCTCTACTGATTGTATCCTTCCTAAGGGTTGATTCCTGGCATGTGTGCTTAAAAGGGTTCACTTTGACCTGAACATTAGTGCTATTCCGCATTTTAGATACAAGCAGCCTCCATGGACAACATTAGTGCTATTCATCATCCACACGGACTGCATTATGAGCCTCATCTTGATTTTCAGTCCGAGGTGCCCGTCGTAAATTCCGAATAACATCGGAATATAGCTTCTCTTCATCAACCCCGGAATTGTAGCCATCAGGCTCCACTTCAAGGGGGACCCTACTGCTGTTGCCCACACTTGTCGAGCCACCACGTCGCCGTGCACCAACTGAACTATTCTGGCTAGACATGCCATTACGACGACTTGGTTCTCCCCGAGATGTTGCACCCGTCATCCTAGGTCCAAATGCCCGCTCAAGCACATCAACTTGCAGCCTCACATGAAAATTATCTTTCTCTTTATGTCTAACAAACATGGTAGCTAGCTCTTCATCATTACTAACTGTCACCCAATTCTTTTCCCCATCATTGTATTTGTATACCACTTCATCAAGCAAACCCCAAGGATATTGGCTACAAATTACCTCCCCAAATTGTCTGAAACTCCAATTATTAGCCATTGGCAACCGATAATCAAAACCTCCTTGGTATTTCTTCTTATCCTTTGCATCGAACATGTACCGGTCCCTTCTAATGTGCACCATGAAAGCAAACCGCAACTCCATCCTAACCGGCGAAAAACAGAGACGCAATCAACACACTAATTGGGCAAACCTACTCGAATCGAGTGTTCAAATGCACAACTAAGCTCAATCTAAACAAGAGGCGAGACTTACCCCTCGGGAACCCAGTCGTGGACGCGGCGGATCTCTGGCCCGATGCCTGCCTCGCCAAATACTCCGGGGTCGCCGCTGCTCACCATTTCGCCCTAGGGTTCTTCCTCCTAGTTTAAATAGCTCCAGCAGCCCCCCATGTTTGAGCGCTCCGGCCGGGCGCACGGAAGGAGGCCGCGCCGCGGATCGAGCAGGTGGCGGGCGCCCCACTCGTGGCGTCGCAGGAAGGTGATGGGCGTCACAGGTAGCCATGGAGCATAGGCGCAGGGAGGTAGCGGCGGAGCAGGCAGTGCAGCTGGTGGCGGGGCAGGTGCTGGCCGCGGCGCAGGTGGCGGCGGCGCAGGACAGCCGACCGGGCGGATGGGTTGCCAATGATTTGGGGATTTAGTTGCACGGGCCTACATGTCAGCTCCGGACCCACGTCCACGCGGTCCCAGGTGTAAGCTCCGGACCCACAACCACTAACGCCGGCGGACGGAATGGACTCAAATATGGCCGTTTGGCCTCGTCATAGTTGCTGTGCTCGGACTAGGGGCAAAACTGAGGACAATTCGCATCCGAGGACGAAACTGAGCACATGGACACCACTGAGGGCAAAAGGATAATTAACCCCAACATTAACAAGCAGTAGGGGGATGGCAACACGTAGAACACACAACACAGGCTGGGTGTCTCTGGTAGGGCAGCAGGGCCAACAGGAAATCACGCCGAGAGCGTCAGGGGCTAATCTAGGTCTCAAATCACCCTCTGCTAATATGATCGATCTTTCTTGTGCAATGCCTGATCATGTGTGGCCCTGGTCATTCCGCCTGCCAGCCAGCCTGCTTTTGAGCAAAGCGCCATTTGGTAGTAGGCTCAGCACACATGCATCTACTAGGTGGATCTAGTTAAGCCAACTCCATCTTACTCATTGGACTGTCCTTATGACCAACCCTGATCAGCTGTTTACTGTCATCGGTTGGTCTCCGATGGAATACATGTGTGTGGCCATTGGCGGAGTCATTCTCATACTAAGGTTCATGGTACGGGATAGGCCTTTGACTCTAGATAAACTAAGAGCTGATAGTCTTCCTTCAGATAATGGAATGCGTATTGACCTCATTGCCTGAAGGGTATCTGTGTCCTTAGATCCATGGTTTTCTTCTTCCTGACGCCCCCTATTCCCTGATTTATTAATTTTCACATCTTCATATGTTCTTTTGTTGTTGGTTCACACAGTTCTTCATATATCAGCTCACCAGCCAACAAAATTTGAAAGCCTGGAACAAATGAGTTTGACTAGTAGAGCACTGCTCAATCATCTTATATACTATTGGTTATGACGCAACGGTATTTATGCATAGATGGCAAATCACTAGTATTCATGGTTGGAGGTTGTTGGGTCATATTAATTCTGCATTAATTTCGTGTCACACTTAACTCTTTATAAGGGTCAAGATGATATGCCTACATCCTCCTTTTTAATCCTGAGCTTGAAGTGATAAGTTCAATAAATTCAAACTGACACTAAGCTTGGATAGTAAGTCTATTCAAAGAAACCGAAGCCGAAACTAACACAAACATCAAATATAAGGTTTATAAAAGCCTCAGAAGGCTTCATATTCACGTTTACTCATGGCATCTCGAAATTATTCTCTTTCAGCGAGGAACTAAAACTACTGCAGTATACACCACTATAGATGGGAAGAAAACCTTTATACTGGCAGGCCACACCTATGACTATGAATATGCCGATCGACTGTCATGCTATTTTTTGCTTGCATGTAGGGCACTCGGCCCCAAGCCTTGGTATTACGCGGTGGAGATGAGGTCGACCGCGTTGCCCTCCCAGCGTCTTGCTGGACACCACCTTCTTTGTTGAACATATGGCCGCCATGTCATAGGAGCGCCATCCCTCTCCATACAGCGAAAATATATTTTAGAGCATATGCACCCAGGCCCTCTCTATCTAGCCATCCATTTTTTGCTTTAAGATTCGTGCAAATATATTTCTCTTTTTTGTTTCTCCCACATAGAATATATCTTGAAGTTCAAACCTATGCAGCGTGACAAAGCTTTCTGAGTAGAATCTAGGATAAATCGTACAGATGTTTTTGTCAAACATAAATATACAAAATACATTTTGTTTGATTAAAAAAAATCATATTTTTAGTATTTACGTCGGACAAAAAAATCTGAAAGATTTATCCTAGATTCTTGTTAGAAAGCTTTGCCATCCTGCATAGGTTTCAACTTCAAGATATGTTCTATGTGGGAGAAGCAAAAAAGAGAAAATTTCGTATAGAAACTTAGTTGTGTCGCACGGATCTTAAAGCGATATTGGAGAGCTAGGATAGCAGGGCCTGGGTGCATGTGCTCTAAAAATCCACGTCCCTCCATACAGCAGGAAGGCCCCATTGGGAGGAGGAGGGCATACAAAGACGATGCTATCTGCGCTGAAGAGATGATGTCACCCATGCTGAGGATGAGCGCGCCCATCTGTCGCGACGACCATGCAAAGTATCTAGTTGTGTCTGTAACGGTGTTTTAATGACTAGTCGATCCGGAGAGCTTGGAAGCACATGATTTTAGCGAGGCCCTTTCTCTGCCAGAGGATCTCCACTTATCTCGAATCAGAGTAGCTACGGACTGCTTAGCTACCGTTGATCACCTGAAGAGCAAATTTATGGGTATTTCTTTGATCATTATTGGAGACATCAAGAAGAGAACGTTGAAGTTTCAAGATGCCGAAGTAGTTCATGAAGCAAGACAAGCTAATTATGAAGCTCATGATCTTGCTATGGCCTCGGTGTCTCTGGCTTAGGTTGTTATCTTTGGTTGTCCACCATGCCGGATGTTTGACGTATTCCTCTCACATCCCTTTCACGTCGCCTCCCCCGCGGGCGACTCGGGAGAGCTCAGCCGACGCCGCCGCATAGCCCCTCTAGCGCCCTTCTCCCCCACCGCCGCTACCGATGGTCAGTGTCGGGCAAAGTCCGTGCGTGCGGCGGTGGCAGCGGAGGGTCTCTTCTCCTGTTATCGGATCCACGGCGGCTCGGGCGTCCTTATCCGCGGGGTGCGGCCCTCCCGAACTGGTGGCAGGTGGCTGCGGCGGCCTCATACCCGGCAGGCGTCCTGGTTGAGGAGTGCGCCGGACTGGTGGGTGCCCCATACCTGGCAGACGTCCTGGTTGGAACCTCAGGTCTTAGATGTTAGGTTTGGCTGCAAGGTCTGTTTGGTATTAGGCCCAGACTATCAGCATACTTACATCAATTGGATAGGAGTAGCGACAAATGTTGCCTAGACGGTGGCTTTAGGCTTACTATTGTATGATTTTGTAAGGTCTTATGTGAATAATTAATAAAGTGGATGCATGCATCGTCCAGTTGCAGAGGCCGGGGGTCCTCCTCCTTTTTTAAGAAAAACCATGCAGGATGTTTTAGTTGTACCTGACGTTATTAATTCTTATACTATAATAAAGTAGTGGTAACTCTAAAAAAAGGAAATGCCTCCTTTTTGATGGTGCCTGTTTCACAGGAAGTCTACCAGGCAACCAGTATGAATGTTTTTGGGCGTCGACCCATTTAGTGCTCCCTTTTCTTGTCCGTGTTTTCTCTCGCTCATATGTAGGCGGTTCACACATGTTTTTCTTTTTTGCTCGATTTTTCTGCCCCCTTTGCCTTAGATTTTACGAATTTAAGAACCTAAGAAATCAAAACAGTTTTACGTGTTTAAAAATTGGTTTTTGAATTTGAAAATTTGCATGGATTTGAAAATAGCTCGTGGGTCTAAAAAAGAGTTCACTAATTTTAAAAAGTGTGTGAATTTAAAAGAGGAAATGACCATCGGCCTTTAAATTGAGTGATGCACAGAACCAATGATGCAAAGAAAATCTACGACCGATGCCGACCAGAGTGGCTTACAGCAAACAAACCTTTCCATCTAAATGGATCAACCTCGTGATAGGATCTACATGAACGTACTGCTAACCTAGCTTATGACAGTAATTAAAAGGAATCGATGTGATATTTGACATATGCGCATGCACCACGGTTGAATACCACTGTCTTGTGTCAGCTAGAATACAAATATGAACTTTAGTAGAAAATTATTATGTATCTCCCAACTGAGAGGTTTATTTTAGAGGCAACTACCTCGCACAATCAATAGTGTTGGCCTCTGCCCTTAGCATAGCGAGGTTCTGTACCTTCAGCGGAGAACTATAGAAGAGCAATGTCCATGGTTTTGATGTGCCATCTAAAAATGTTGCGTTCTCAACCACTATACATGACCTTAGAAAGCTGTATGAGTCACGTATAATAGGACACCTATAAGCTAGCCAAACCGTGTTTGGGATTTCGGATAGAGTATATTGACCTACGCAGATGAGGCCTGCAAGTTGGAGGACCGTGGGTATCTGTCAATGTCATGATCGCATGAGGTATCTATCGACATCATAAAATTTCGGATGGAAACATGATTTATGGAATAGGAAATGACAAAGGGGACATATTTCTAGATATATCGATTAGCTGTCGTTCATTGTAATTTGGTCTTTGTTATCTGCATAACGAATACACCCTAAGGGCACAGAGCATAGAAAGTCGCTGACTTGTTATTTAAGCATCTCTGATTGTCCTCACAAGGGTGGGTTATGCCATCGCTCTCCACGAGTCCTCATCCATCAGTTTGTGTCAACAACTGTCAATTTCAAAATCGGTAACGCCTGCACTAACTTACAAGAAGAACCAAGCTTGACATGAACTAGTTTAGCACAGGCCCTGACATTGTCATTCCAATGTCGGCAACAACTATTGCCCGACCAGTGAAATTCACAAGCCAAAAAGATCAGAGCTTTTTCATCAGCGCATACTGAGCAAGATTTTGGTTACCGGTCGAAATTTTGAGATTTCCCATGGTTACCGCGTATTTCCGAGCCCCTTGGTAAATCCCCATACCAAGCACAAAAATACCAGTTTTTTGAATTTTTTGAATTTAAACACTCAATTTATAGTAAAGTATGTAGGATCTAATTAATGCCATGAGAGTTGGTTCTGACGTGTTGGTAGCAACATAGTTTCTGTTTTGAGAGGTCTCTGGTTCAAATGTTCGTTCATTCACTTATTTGAATTCAAAATTCAACTATAAAATTTGTTTGAAATATTCTCTGTATTTCTCGGTAACCGTGGTAACCGCGTTTATCAGTCCCCCTCGGTAAAAATGCCTCATTCGGTAACCAAAACCTTGATACTGAGTGAGCACAATGGCCGCATGCAACAAGAAAACCAGAACAAAAAACAAATATTTACTTCTAAATCCAAGGAAATCAGAACGGATCTCAAAGGACAGGGCCAGAACCGGCGGTCTCAGGAAGCAGACAACTTGCCAAAGCCTGCCCAACAACGGTAGTGTGTAGTCGAGCCGTTTGATACGGCATCCACTCGCCGGCCACGATGTAGTCCTCCTCGTTGTCCTCCACGACGGCGTTGGCGGCCGACGACATGCAACGGGCCAGCGAGCCAAGGACAGAGAAGGAGACGTCGCCAGGTGGGGATGGAGCCATCTAGATGGCCGTGCTCCCCCTCGGGTTGCACCGTCACCGTCAAGAGCCCCTACCCGGCCTGCTTCGCCTCCTCCTCGACCTCCAAGATGGTGTCGGCGGCATACAAGATGTCCGACGAGCCGGGGACGGAGATGGAGACGGTGCCGTAGTGAGGGTGGATCCGTCTATAAGGCCGTGCTCCCCCTTGGGGCGCGCCTTCGTCGTCGAGCGCTCCATGGCGCTTCGAGGTGGCCACGGCAGGAATCGCCAGGACTCCGAGACGGCCGGTATCGACGGGGAGACAGGCGATGATGGCTGGAGGATTGAGCAAGAGGGAGGTGGAAGGAGAAGCGACTGGGAGAAGCAAGGGGCGATGGAGAAAAGGAAGAGAGCGGCGAGTGGGAGGTGGACGGGCCGGGATGACTGAGGCGAAGGGTGGTGGGGCATCGATCACTGCCCGTTGAATACGTTCGGGCAAGCCGTCCCAGCAGCGAACTAATTTTTAGGCTGACGTGGTTACCACAGGTGTTCTAAGACTTATGCTAATTAATCAAATATTACAAACAAAGTCAGAGTCGGAGCGCTTCTTGCCACACATATGGCACTTATCATTTAAGTTTTTACTAGAAGAACGCTCGTGCATTACAACGGGGCCACATTAACTTTAAGAATTCAATATTACGACATTGGTGACCTTTTTTACCATCAAATCCTCACACACACTCTCCCTCCCTCTTCCTCACTCTCTCTCCCCCTCCCCCTCTCTCTAACACACACACATATCCATCTTATTAGGTACGGGATCATAATCCATCTATTTCACACACACACGCTAGTGCATAACAATATGGATTATGCGTATTATATTTACCACCAGAACTGAGGGAATTAATTTCATGTAAATCGGCCAGGCACAGCTCCAAGAATACGCGGAGGAGGTGGCCCGGGTCAGCGTCGGCGCCGTCCGGCGCGGGCCACGGGCCCGCTTCCAAGTGCACGTGCAATGCACGTCTTCACAAATATTATAACCAGATGTGAGAAATCACATACTAACACGATGTTGCAATCAATTTGTAATTAAAGAAGCCAAAAGTCTTTTTTCTTAAACCAGAATTCTTTATGCTGGAGTTTAAACAAACCCCACAATAACATAATCATTTATTTTGCTCTACTTATCACCTAATTAAGCAAATGCATGAATTATGAAGCGGATAAGAAATCATGTTAACTTGGAACTAAAATTCCAACAAAAGAGTGAGGAACAAACCTTTTTATCATTGCTCTGAAGTCTGAACCTCCCCCTATTTGTTAGGGAAATGTGAGTATGCTTGGAACATAATAATTTCTTATGCAACATATGCTTTTACATCCGAAAGAGCTACAAAATAGGTTGACCTACCTATGTGCACTTCCTAAATCAAGCGGATAAAATTATTTCTATCGACAATATAAAATATTAAACATTAGAAAGAAAGTTACAATGTCCACTAACCATGCAAATATTCTGACCATGAGATATTTAGGCTGGCGTATATGGGAAATCAAAGCTAAAAATGACTCGATGAGTTAGGGATACATCAATAAATATTGTAAAAAGTGATAAAAACAAATCTGCAGCAACTCGCGACCCCACGAACTCGTATTCGCAATGAGCAAGTTAGTGAGGCCGCCACGGTGGGAAACAACCGCCTTCCCATCCAATCTACTGATTCTGCTGGTGCTACTTTCATCCTAAGCCCGTGAGTACCGCTAGTGAGTTGCCACGTATGGAGAAACTATGAACTGAAATTTTCATCCAAATCATGAAAAATGTTAATGTTCCTCTCCTCTCCCATCCCTCGTGTGAACATACCCAATTCGTGGTTGGCTCGCTACATTCAGTGTAGCTCTGATGTGCACTGCCCTCGCTCTTAATTAGTTGCTGCAGTGCCATGCATCTACGCCAACAAGTTGGGGAAACAAATGCAAATGTTACACCGAGTCAAAATCAACCATCCCACAATCGTAACAATAGAAAAGATAATAATCAAAATTTAACAGAAGAACTACTGCTTGGCTCCCAGATCCATTTCGATAGCCCTTGATCTGGCTGCTGAGCTTCTCCTAGCCGCCTCAACATCACGTCATTACCAAACATGTAGTGGATGCCTACTGGGACAAAGATTAAGAAATAACATGAGGTGAAAAATACGATCGCTGTCAATTCCATAAGACGATCCAAGTAATTTGACAAAACAGATCGGGAGCATCTTGTATAATCTCAAAAAAACAACTAAGAAATGAAGTGATGAAAATCAGCCCCTGCTCTCATTTATGCTCGCTTTTGTAATGGGAGGCAAGGAGTGGGGATACCGGGAGAAGAAAGGATCACATGGACGGCAAGCCTCCACCACCGGCAAGTGGGGTTGCTTCACATCCAATCTCCACGGCCGCCGCCTCCATGGGGACGAACTCCCATGTTCACAACCGGGCTCCCAATCGGCCGCTGCCTCGCCGACCTTCGATCCCTCCCTCCCTTCGATCCCATTCGCAACGTAGGCAACACCCATCCCAGCGGACGGGTTCGCGGTGAGATCCCTACTGGATTGTGGTCGCGCCTCCCCAAACCTCACCGCAGGACACATGAGAGGGCGTCGTTGCCATGGTCAGGCTTGGATGGGGAAAGGAGGCGACATAGCAGCAACGGCGCCTTCGCCGGGATTGGTGGCGACGGCGGCGGCGAGCAAGCGGGAGGACGGTGGCGGCGAGAGAGTAGGAGGGTGGTGGCGGCAGTCCATCGGCCGCCGTGACGTGAGAGGAGGATGGGGATGGGGCCGCGATCTGGACGTATGGAGCGGTCGAAAGGAGGGGAAGCAGGCGGCTTGGTTTTTCCATCGTGCGGGGTTTGGGGGAGGTCAAACGAGAGGGTTTTTTTAGTGCAGAAGGCAGAGCAACGAGGGCGGATGTAGGGAGATGGGACGCGGTCAGTTGGCAGGAAAAGGAAAACTACGCATTTTTTAGGCAGTAGAGATGATTGATGATAAGAAAGGGAAAATCACATCAATATAAGGAAATATCCCATCAATATTTGATTGATTGCGATTTATTTTTTATATGGTAACTAATCTGATCATCAATACTTGATTGATTGCGATTTATTTTTTATATGGTAACTAATCTGATCATCAATACTTGATTGATTGCGATTTATTTTTTATATGGTAACTAATATGATGGGTTTATGTGGGTGGTGAAGCGAAAAGGCAGGTGGGAGTGAGACGAAATAAAACCAGCGAAATAAAACCAACGAAAGTGGTGAGGCGAAATAAAATCAGCGAAAAATAACCGACGGACTATTCACCAACTGCTCCATTCTTCTAGGAGCCGGTGCTGAGAGGAAGGATCCCGAACCTCCATTGTCGATCGGCCGGAGGTGCATCGTCCTCCAGATCAGAGTGTGGACGGGATCGAGACGGTAGGGGTTGAGGAATTTGTAGGACGTGAGGGTTTAGGGTGGGCAGCACGAGAACTCACCCATATCTTGGCAGACGGCAGGCCCGAGGTGCGGTCGTGTTCATGCTTCGGGGGCTGCCACGTGTTGTCCTCGCCGCCATCAGCGACGCCGTCGCCATCGCCTTTCGCCGCCACTTCAGCGCCGCGAGCGTGGTACTGAGGGACGAAGGGAAAGGAAGGAAGCGAATTGACGTACCTATGTTTCGTATATATCACACGAGGAATTAAAACTAGATGCACGTGAAAGCATAGAGATGGGAGAGGAGGACAGAGGAAGGGAAGGGCAAGAGGAACCTGAGGATGTGCGATGAAGGAGCGATGCCAAAACATCACAAAGGGGGACCCGTAGCTCGTCACGTAGCGCGGCCGCATCATTGCCGGCTGCCACCCCGCGCTACCGCCTCCGTGCGCAGGTTCCGTTCGTGGAGCGTGAGGAGCGCATGACCTGCCTTCACCGCGGCCTGGTCCTCCCCACTATCGTGAAGCTCGCCCGCATCGCCGCCGCAATTGCTCAGGATGACGGATGAAGATCCTGCAACAGCGACGTGGGTGAGGGATGCAGCCGACGATGGAGGGATTTTTCGTGGCTAAACCCTCCCTATCAAAATAACTACTTAAAAAAGGCAAAGATCGACGCATTAGGAAAATTAGGATTTGGAATTGATTGTCATAAAACAAAATTTTATTAATTGATAATGTGCCATCGGTACCTGCCCGTTTATAACGTGTCTAGTTAGGAAACTTTGGAAAAGTTAGGAAAGTTTTTATTGTGAGGGTAAAAAAATCAATGTGAGGAGATATGGTGGTGGGATATGAGACGAAAACAAATCGGACGAAAATAAACCAGACGAAATATAACCAGACGAAAATAAACCATGGACGCAATCCTACCAACTGCTCCATTAAAAATAGAGATAATGAGTAAGTGGTACTTTTTTCTACAAACATCAAACCCCGTTGAAGTCAACGCAGACAACTCGCTTAACTTTCCTGGCAGTATTGTCTTTGCCACCGAGTTTTTTTTGTCAGTCAGTGACTATGTTCACGAGAGACTGATTCGTGCTAGCGTGCGAAGAGTAAACGTGCATAAGTTAGTGTTAGCTGTTGGATTTTGAAGAGTTAATCAAGGAAAGATGCACTCTCAGCCTGTATACACGTGTCATTCAACAGCATCTCCACTAGGCCCTCCAAGACACCTCCCCAGGCCATTTTTTAGACGCCGGCGGGAAAAAACGTCCCACTCACGCCCCCAAGTCATTCTTTTTCGCCGGATAGGAGCAAAAATAGCCCCGGCGACTTCAGCCCACACCCAGCCCATCGTGGGGCACTTGGGACCGCCGGCAGTACTTTTTCCATGGGTGAACCCCACATATCAGCCTCTCCCCGCGCTCTCTCTCTCCTCCTGCAGGCCCACTCACATGCAAAAAAGAATCTCCTGACTTTGCCTCGCCTCTCTCCCCGCTCGCTACCCGCCTCCTCGCGCCCAGCCTCGTCGGGCCGCCCCGCTTCCTCGCCGCCCCTTTAGTCCCGGTTCTGGAACCGGGACTAAAGGCCCTCCACGTGGCCGTTGCCTGGAGGTCCACCTTTAGTCCCGGATATTTTATGATTTTTTTTGAAATTTTTTTAGATTTTTTTTTTGAATTTCAAATTTTTGAATTATTTTAAGCTCTAGTCTCTAATCACCCCTCATCACTGCTCAATTTAACCTTTAATCTCTAATCACCCCTCATCATTCCAAATCATCTAACTTCCCGAACGGTCACCCATCCTCTCACTACTCCAGCCTGAGCACGCTTAACTTCCGGGTTCTATTCTCCCTCGTTTCCAAGTCTGCACTTGTTGTTTTCCTGACAATAGTAAGATGACAATCCTATTAACCCTCAGGAATTTAGCTTGAGCATGAAGTCACACATTTCACTGTTTGAGTTTGAAACTATTGTTCTAAAAATCAATAATTATTTAGTAACACTAATATTTCTTGAATAAGTAGTTTGACCATAGTTGACCAAAATTTTAAAAAACTGAAATAATTATTTAGTAACACTAATATTCTTGAATAATTATTTAGTAACACTAATACTTCTTGAATAAGTAGTTTGACAATAGTTTGACCAGATTTAACAAAAAATCAAAAAAACTAAAATTTGAGCATAACTTTTTTTCCTTTTAGAATTTGAGGATTCTAAAAATTTGCAAACAGGCCGTAGGCAGTCTCCATCGGATGCAGATTTTCGTTCCGAACATTTTGATATATTATACGTTTTTTTCCGACATCGTATGCAAAAGTTATAGCCGTTTTACATTTTCCCTACATTTTTTGCAAAACATGTCCAAATTTAAGTTTTTAAATTTTCCTAACTAGTAGATGTAGTAACATAACTACCTCTCGAAGGATTTTAAAATTTGAAATTTCTATCATTTTTTTTTTGCTTTTTACAAAACTGAAAAGGCGATGCACCAGGGGGGGGGGGGTAGGATTTGAAAATTGCACCATTAGTACCGATTCGTGGCACGAACCGGTACCCTTTAGTACCGGTTCGTGCCACGAACCGGTGGTACCGGTTCGTGCCACGAACCGGTACTAATGGGCATCGCACCCTTTAGTACCGGTTCGTGCCACGAACCGGGACTAAAGGTCCCATTTGAACCGGGAGTAATGCCTGTATGGTGCCCTCGCCGCTTGAACCGGGACTAATGCTCACATTAGTCCCGGTTCGTAATGCAACCGGGATTAATGCTCTTTTCTGGCTGGACCAAAGCCCCCTTTTCTACTAGTGCACCTCCTCGCCGCTCCGGCCGAGCTCGCCTCCCCGCGTCCTCGCCACTCCGGCCGCAGCGCTCGACGCGTTCGAGGAGGGGAGCAGCGGCCGACCGGGCGCCCGTGCGTGCCAACGACGCCATCCGCATCTACAACTGCGCCGCGGAGTCCTACGCATGCCACTCCGTGGACTGGGTGGCCGTGCCGGCCGCCTCCTACCGCAGCCTCGACGAGCGGTCGGGAGGGCGCGACCTGGACGCTTGGGGGTGGCCACGGCTGGGAGAATTTTCATTCCCGGGTCAAAATTTTCGCCGGCACCACCCCAAGCGGCGAAAAAATTGCCTTCTGAGAGGCTCAACGGCTGGAGATGCTCTAAAAAGTAGAAACACCAAGCTAGTCCATTCAACTTACCAGGTACAGCCCTAAAATCCAACAACACTGCATTTGCACCTCCGAGCACAATGTGTCATAGCACAACTTGTCCCGTCAAATTTAGCCTTTGGTTGCCACGCATCTCAGATACCGTTCCATAATTCTGGATGTTTCTATGAGAAGAGGCTGCTCCAGCTATCCTTCCAGATCGGTCTCGTGCAATCTACTACAACTGGCACTTGGTGATGAGATCTTGTCGACTCGGGCGCCCCAACCGCCGCCGCCCTCGACCCCCCTCCTCCCCTTCTTCCCCGCCGCCGCCGAAGGAGGCCGGCGAGCGAAGCTCGCCCGGCGGACGGCGGACGGCGGGCCTTCCTCCTCTCTTCATGAGGGGATCCTCTGGCTAAGATGCATCGGCGTCCCTGGGCGTACAGCATGGAGGCAGAGTTGGCGCGCTCGGGCGGCGGCCCGGTGGGATCCCGGCGACGCTGCGGGGGCTGGCGACGGCGGATCTGGGGTTTCCCGCCCCAGATCGGTTCTCCTCCGGGTGGTCGGGCTCGGGCGCCGTCCGGCGGTCCTAAGCAGTGGTGGACGCTCGCGTTGGCATTCCTCCTTCACCGATCTGATTGGGGGCAGCCGAAGGCGTTGGTGTGATGCCGGCTCCGAGCACGATGGTGGCGTCGTCCCCTTCAGGGATGACGGTCGGGCGATGGGTCCTTCTGGCGGCGCCGGTGGCAGCGGATCTTGGGATCCCGCTCCCGGGGACGTCGCAGGATGCGGCGGCCCGTGCACGAGAGATGTTTCTTCGAACAGATCTGAGTGAAAACTTGCTTTTGACTACTGCAAAGGCCGGTGATGGCGGCGCTGTCTGTGTCGTTCCCTTCTTGAAGGCATCGCCGTGGAGAAGTTCAAGGTCACTCTCTGCTACCTCTAGGGGAAACCCTAGATCAGTTGATCGGATGATGGCGGCGCTCAGGTGTCATTTCCCCCTTGGGGGCGTCATTCATGGAGGTAGACACGGGCTCGAGGAACAGAGGACGGTTTCTTTGGTGGAGTGGTACTTCATCTTATACATTGATGGCGGCGGATCTTGGCGGCGTGGCGCTGTGGGGATTCGGAGTCTGATGTGCGAAGATGAACTCGCGCAGGGAGGTGGCGCTGTCTGGCGTTGTGGTGGCGTCGACGGCAGTTAGACCGAACAAGGTTGATGCAGCAGTACAGCACTGAAGATGGATTGGTGGCAGGCGGCTGCGGCGGCCTCATACCCGGCAGGCGTCCTGGTTGAGGAGTGCGCCGGACTGATAGGTGCCCCATACCCGGCAGGTGTCCTGGTTGGGACCTCAGGTCTTAGATGGTAGGTTTGGCTGCGAGGTCTGTTTGGTATTAGGCCCAGACTATCAGCGCCCCTTCATCATTTGGATAGGCGTAGCGACAGGTGTTGCTTAGTCGGTGGCTTTAGTCTTGCTATTGTATTACCTTGTAAGGTCTTGTGAGAATAATTAATAAAGTGGCCGTATGCATCGCCCAGATGCAGAGGCCGGGGGTCATCCTCCTTTTCTAAAAAAAAACTTAGTCTGTTGGTTTTCTTTGTCCCAATGCCTCCTACTCCCCACTGCTTTTTCCACATTTTTCTTATAGTCTTCTCTTGTCTCTCTAATCCATTACTGTTATTTTAGTCTCTCATCTGCCTACTATTTGACTGTGTGGCAGAAAACTGTTTTGAGTAGTAGAGCTTCATGCTAGTATTTTGGTGAAGATGGAGCCTTATATATGCACACATGACATACGACTAGTATTCGGGATTGAAAGTTGTTGGAACTTCACTACTATTCATCATTGGTGTCATGCCATAAATTTTTGTAAGGATCAAGATGAGACTTCTCTATCCTCACCATTTTTTTTCTTTAGTTCAGTCTGGCATAGTTGAGTAACCAAAAAATGTGGCTACAATCAAGGCACACTCTAGGCCTAGGTGGGAGTGCCGACCGCTTACGGCCCAAACTTGGGGGGAGGGTGTGATCCTGTATGTATACTGTATACATTATAAGAGACATATGGCTTGACCCATTCTGCTGTTTGGCTGGGAAACGTGAAAGACCACCATCCCTCTCAACGTACGGCCGAATCCATCCATTGTTGATCGCTCCTCGCTTGTGAGTCAAGACTCGAGTCTCTACACAGCTGGCTGCCTGCTCTTGCGCACATGTCACCAATGCGTTGGCCAGAAACGGCTCATATCTGTATCCGCTATCCGCGAGGAGGGACCGCACGAGTTCCCGTCCTCTCAGTGACAATTTGCTACAAGTATATCGATGATTGGTATCTCCTTAGTATACATGGTAATAGATTTTCAGGGTTCTAATTTGTAATCTTCTAAATCTATGTACTCGCTTTTCTTCATAACTTGAGGTCATTAGGCCTTAAAATGTTGACTGAGAACCATTTCAAGTTGCTGAAAAAAGCAGACAAGGAAAATGAACCATTTCAAGTTGCTGAAAAAAGCAGACAAGGAAAATGAGGTGATCAATTTATTGAATCACAAGTTCTTTTCATCTCCAAGTAATGTTGCGGAGAGAGTCTCAGTGGTTGGGCGTGCGGTTGTGCAACCTAACAACCCGAGTTCAATTTCTAGAATTGATAGATGATACACAGGGGTTTTCCCCCATTTATTGAGGATCATGTTTGGTGTATGGTGAAACTACTCATCAAGAAAATCTTGATACTCATTTAAAAAAAATCTACTCCTCGAGGCAGCGACGTTCTGCACCGGCCATTCAACGGCAGTGTCGTCGCAAGGCGGCGGCTAGGATCTGCAACCTGCAAGTAACCAAACACCAGGCTCACAAGATCATGCATCAAAGATGGACAGGAACAGCTCCCTGCATGCCATGCCCGCATAATAGCCTATGAAGCAACTTCATCGCATCCAAGACATCTCTCCGCCCCTTCTTCAAGTCCTCCAATCTCAGCCACTATGACATTTCCCGCCTCTGTCCGTACCACGAAAATCTAAAGAAAGACATGTCCCACGGTATAGACATAAGGCGGAGCTCTGTGCCGCGCCCTCTTGAAGCCGCACGGACTGATGTACGACGCGCACGACCAGATCCCCTCCGATCCAGAAATCTAGGGGAATTTTGCCCATCTAATTTGATCTCCGACAGAGAATTACAGAACTCGTCGGCAACCAGATCAAGGAGGATTGACATCGGGAAAATCGATGATTTGACCCGAGAAGAACACTAGGGCCTCCACTATTATTGCCCACTCGCAGCCAGGACTAGATGACGGATCGTGAGGGTCGACCAACTCCGGTGGAGGAGGAGATCGGTACCGCCATAATCCTCGTGATGCGTGGAAGAACCGGAGTACCTCCATACCTTCCTATGTAGTACTTTCGTGATCTATGTAGTACGTGTATGTGATGTGTATTCATGCAATTCTAGTTAGCTAGCAGCCTCCATACCTTCGTAACTTAAAAGGGAAGGGTGTGAGTGTGTGATTAATCCAAAGAAAGACTCCCTAGTTGATTGTTGATATATGCATCTATCGCCTATGTTTGGCCATCCTATGACCGATGAGCCATGCTCAGTGAAAGATTCCGTTGGGCGAGCCTCTAAAAAGAGAACAACTTCGACCATGATAGGGAGGTAATTTCAGAATTTGAGGCCCACTCTTCGGTAAAGAATGTCTCTTCTTTACCATATTTAACTGGGATTACATGCATCACCTTCAACTTGAAATAGTCTCAATAAAGATTAAAGAGGTCTCCTAGAGTTTACACTAAGCCATATACTACCTCCGTCCTTGGATATATGACGTTTAGGACAAGTAAATTAGTTTATTGAACTAATTTGCTTGATCTAAACGTCATATATTCATGGTGAACTAATTTGTTTGCCCTAAACATCATATATTCAAGGATGAGGTCTCATAGAGTTCACCAAATGACTCTAAGCCATATACTCGCTCCATCGTTGAATATATGACATTTAGGACAAGCAAATTAGTTCATTGAAGGACGGATGGAGTACGTGAGTAGGAATCCTATATACTACCCGTTCAAGATATGATGAAGAGCCATCCCTCGATTTCTATTTGTCATATGGCTTCTTCTTAAGGATAGGGAGGTTGAAACTATATATTCTCCCGTGAGGTAATAAAGGTTAAGAGAAGACAGTAAATATGTTGTAAACCCAACCAATATGGAATGATATTTGGGGATGAGCTATCGTTGTTGGTTTTGTAAATAAGTTAGGACAAGCAAATCAGTTCATTAAAGGACGGATGGAGTACGTGAGTGGGAATGCTATATACTACCCGTTGAAGATACGATGAAGAGCCATCCCTCGATTTCCATTTGTCATATGGCTTCTCCTTACGGATAGGGAGGTTCAAACTATATATTCTTGAGGTAATAAATGTTAATAGAGGACAGTCAAAATGTTGTAAACCCAACCAATATGGACTGATATTTGGGGATGAGCTATCCTCGTTGGTTTTGTAAATAAGTTAGGACAAGCAAATTAATTTATTGAAGGATGGATGGAGTACGTGAGTAGGAATCCTATATACTACTCGTTGAAAATACGATGAAGAGCCATCGTCCCTTGATTTCCATTCTCATATGGCTTCTCCTTAGGGATAGGGAGGTTGAAACTATATATTCTCCCGTGAGGTAATAAATGTTAAGAGAGGACAGTCAAAATGTTGTAAACCCAACCAATATGGAATGATATTTGGGGATGAGCTATCCTCTTTGGTTTTCTAAATAAGTACGGATGAACAAAAAACAAGGACCATTTGGTAGAAAACCCAAGAAAGAAGATAACAACATTCCATATTGATTCATATCTGGTGGAAGTAGATACCAAATTCATATTTGTTCGGATCCATGGATTCCAAGAGAATTTTGATTAGCGTCGACACTAGCACGGAAGGAAGATGCAGAGTAAAGTGGGTCTTAAGAAAAAATAGGCTAGTGGGTAAGACCTCCCGACAGGTTTTCATTAAGAAGGAATCGGTTTCGGAAATTCGTTCCGTGAGGATAAGAAGGAACCAGTTTTAGAAATTTGTTCCCGTGAAGATTCAAACCTTGGTCTACTGGTTGCAACCATACCTCAGCTCCTCTAACCAACTAGGCTAGAGTACCTTTGGTTAAAGTGGGTCTTAAGCTACCCACACGATTAGTGGATGACTTCCTAGCGTGCATATAAAAATGTAGTAAAATTTACAGTAAGGTGTGCATACAACCTTGCAAAACTCCAAAACGTGCAAAATTTTGTTCTTAGAATGAGGGCATAAATGCAAGTATTCAATTGCCCATGCAAAGCAGTCTGGTATAGTCCTTGATTTAATAAAATCATACTGATTCTTCTGAATTGTCTCCATGATAATTTATTTAGTATATTTCGTCTTACTCATTTGCTTTACAACATATTTCTTCTATAGTAATATTATTACTTTCCTGTTGCAAGCACCGGCATATTTTTTACTATTATTATATTTAAAGTCCAAATGGAACCAATCCAATAGAGTGAAATATATTTAATTAAACTTTCGGTAAGTCAAATATATTCTACCACGCCTAAAGCAAAATTTCAGTGGAAGTTTCATCGACACAATTACCTATAGTGACACATCATTTAAAAACATTTGAAACTAGGATGAAATGCCTCCCTCCCAATGCATAGTTTCATCTATTGTTGTTTCCTAAGTTATGTGCAAGACACAAGCTATCTAGATAAATGTGTGCACATGATGGTTTCATCCCCACGAAATTCATTTCATCTCTCTTCATTAATACAATGTCACATCATAAGAAATGTTGTCGTGTCAGTGTATTTAATGTGTATGAAACTGCCACTAAAAATGTCCTAATAAGGGCCTTTTAGTTCACAAAATTCACCACTGTACACCCTTCACATCCGGTCACATTTTCTCTCATAGGCACACTCCCCAATATACTATTCCAACACTACTCCCAATTTCACGAACTAAACAGGCTCTAAGACTAGCCACGGTGGGAGTAAGTTTAGCAGTAACATCGAGTCCAACTCAGCAAATTTGCTTATGCGCCAATGAGTTAATGAGGAGAGAGGTAGTTTGAGTAACTTAGCTAATACTGTAACATCACACGTCCCAATGCAATATGAGTCTATAACCTAATAAATGAAGTTTTGCTGACACCACACTTATGTATCCACTATAAGACTAGCCACAATGGAGAGTAACATACACTAGTAACATACACATATCCCTAGACTATGTTACTACTTTTCATAGTGGGTAGTAACATAAATATGGTAACATGCAAAGCCTCATTTATCAGGTTATATACTCATATTGCATTTGGACATGTAATGTTACAGTAACTAGCTAAGTTACTCAAACTACCTCTCTCCTCATTAACTCATTGCCACATAAGCAAATTTATTGAGTTGGACTCGATGTTACTGCTGAAATTACTTCTACTATGGCTAGTCTAAAGGTAGTAATACAGTCTAGAGATATGTGTATGTTACTAGTATACGTTACTCTCCATTATGGCTAGTCTAATAACGCAAGTGACGGTACCATGAGATTATATACGTCCCCAAGATGACACAAGTTCAACCAGTCCTGAAACTTGAAAGCTCCGAAAAGGTCACGTGATCCCATTGGCCCGCCCATATATCTCAAGTCAAACGAGCACAGTACCACACCCTGCCCTACAACGCGGTCCTTGTGTCCCGCACCTTCGCTGTCTCCTCCTCCAAGTCAACCCCAGCGGGAGCAAGAGATCAGAGATTCACCCGGCAATGGACCACAAGCAAGACACGGAGCCGCTGCTCCCGGCGGCGGACGAATGGTGCCGGCAGGGCCTCGCCGCGGCCGAGGCAAAGCGGCTGGTTCGCCTCGCCGGGCCGATGATCACCAGCTGCTTGCTGCAGAACATCATCAACATAATGTCCCTCATGTTCGTCGGCCACCTCGGCGAGCTTCCCCTCGCCGGCGCCTCCCTCGCCAACTCCGTCGCCAGCGTCACCGGCTTCAGTATCATCGTAGGCCCATTTCCCTACTCTCTCTCATCATACACACACTCTCTTCAAGAATGAAGAACTGGACTCTGTTCTGATTCTTGCTTGGCATGCATGAGCAATGGGTGTCGCAGATCGGCATGGCGACTGCGCTGGACACGCTGTGCGGGCAGGCGTACGGCGCGCGGCAGCACCACCTGCTCGGCGTCTACAAGCAGCGCGCCATGGTGGTGCTCGGGCTCACCTGCGTCCCCATCGCCGTCGTCTGGGCGCACACCGGCCGGATCCTGGTGCTCCTCGGCCAGGACCCGCGCATCGCCGCCGAGGCCGGCGCCTACGCGCGGTGGCTCATCCCGTCGCTTGCCGTGAGCGTGCCGCTGCAGTGCCACGTCCGGTTCCTGCAGGCGCAGAGCCTCGTCCTGCCCGTGACGGCCAGCTCGGCCGCCGCGGCACTCTGCCACCTCGCCGTGTGCTGGGCGCTCGTGTTCAAGGCCGGCATGGGTGCCAAAGGAGCCGCGCTCAGCAACGCCATCTCGTACGCCGTGAACCTGGTGATGCTGTCCCTGTACGTCAGGCTGTCGAGCTCCTGCAGGGACACGTGGAACGGGTTCTCCATGGAGGGGTTTAAGGATCTGCGCAAATTCGCCGATCTCGTCGTGCCCTCTGCGATGATGATCTGGTATGTAAGGCAACTGATCCTCAAAAATACTCACCCAGATTCAAAAAAAAAAAAAAACGTAGGCTGTTTTGTTGCGCAATAGACCATACACCCGGATTTCATTTACATGTTACAGGTGAAAACTTTTAAAAAATCTTCAAAAACAGGCACCACTTGATAGAAACAATGTCAATTTTTGGGTGCAGCTTGGAGTGGTGGGCTTTCGAAACACTTGTGCTGCTGTCTGGTCTTCTGCCCAACCCTCAGCTGGAGACTTCAGTGCTGTCAATTTGGTATAGCCCCACATCAAGCTTCAGAAATTAAGGAGTAAGGACACATCTTCGATCTAGCTAACCTAACAGAGTGTTCAATTATTCTGCAGCCTTAACACTGGGATTCTTCTCTTCATGATACCATCGGGGCTTGGTTATTCTGTGAGGTAACTTACTACTATCTGCTACTCCCTTCGTAAACTAATATAAGAGCGTTTAGATCACTAAAGTAGTAATCTAAACGCTCTTATATTAGTTTACAGAGGGAGTACCACTCAATACCTACAAGAATTACACTGCTGGAAATTTGATCGGCTGATCGCCTGGTTTCTTCACCCCACAGCACGCGCGTTTCCAACGAACTTGGTGCCGGACAGCCTCAGGCAGCAAAGTTGGCAACGAGGGTAGTCGTGTGCATCGCCTTGTTCCTAGGCTTCGTCCTGACCTTGGGCATGACCCTGCTACGCCACGTTTGGGGGTACATGTACAGCAACGAGCCGGAGGTCGTGGCATACATTGCCAAGATGCTGCCGGTTCTTGGGATATCTTTCTTCATAGATGGCCTTCACGGATCTCTCTCAGGCGTGCTCACGGGCTGCGGCAAGCAAAAGATCGGCGCCACGGTGAACCTCGGCGCGTTCTACTTGGCAGGCATCCCTATGGCGGTGCTGCTTGCGTTTGTCTTCCATCTCAATGGAATGGTAAACTCTACAAGCTCAACACTTGTCATCTGCAAAAGAAAAACTTTGAATGTAGCATAGTGAAAGGACATGATCATCTCTCAACTTAGATGCTGATGATGTTCTTCTCCCAACAGGGCCTTTGGCTCGGCATCGTCTGCGGCAGCCTCATCAAAGTGCTCTTGTTTGCATCTGTCACATGGACCATAGACTGGAGCATGGAAGTAAGTAGAGATTACTGAACACCAACAAAATTCTACCAGGACGCTGCAATATATAGAGTCTAGCCTAGCCAGGGTGACATCTCTTTCTCTTCCTGTTTTCAATTGCAGGCTACCAAGGCAAAGGACAGGGTATTCGGCTCATCTCTGCCAGTAGCATGAAATTTGAAGCATCACATGGTACAAGTTTCAACTAACTGTTAGGATGCTATGTGTCTTCTGCTGATCTGTTCGGCAGATCTTCTGCTGATTTGTACGGCAGATTTATTGTGAGAGAAAAATGCTGCGTGCTGATTGATACGGCAGATTTGTTGTGAGAGAAAAATACTGCAGAAGAAGCCAAAATAAGGCAAGCCGGACGGATTAGCCTCGTCTAGACGTCTACTGCAGACTCACTCTACCGACCAAGCTAACAGTAAGTTGTTCTCCGTAGATGTTATTGGATTTTTTTCTAAAAAAATATGTTATTGGAATATTTAAGAAACCAAAGAACGCAGACTAGAGTAAATTTTTTTTTCCGAGCAGAGTCTGGTCCAGCACTTTGGGACTCTGGTCTGTTCTGTATTTAAAATTTTCTTGTAACAAACATGATGGCACATAGGAAGAGCTTTCCTACGTAGTGATCTGAGATGTGCTCACAAGAGAGGAGAAGAAGATTTAGGCTTGTTCTTATTAAAATGTTATATAAATTAGCCTTTTTATTTAGTTTTTTACTGTCTTGGGAGGTAACAAGAGGTACCACCGAAATATAACTACAGAGGCATGGTGCGTTACAAATTTCAGTACTTAGGTCAATTAGGTGTCGAATTATACGCAGTCTATCCAAATTCAGTCAGTTCTTGTCTTTTGAGCCTTTGCCGATCGAACTCTCAACAGAATTGCTTTGTTGCCGGATTCGTAGCACAGCAGCTGCACACTACTGGAATTTTCACATACGTCGGGTGTAATGCTTTTCGCCGAGTGCTAAAACATGGACACCCCGCAAAGATAATAATGCTGAGAGTCACTCTCGGCAAACCCAGCTTCACGACAAACTGTTTTCTTTGCCGTCACTGTCTCAGGGCAAAGAGGCACCGCACGGCAAACCCTGCAGACGCCGAGAGCCGCTCACGGTGAAGAGGAGCCACGTGGCATGCCCGTCTGCAACAGACGGCTCCGTCAGTTACTGCGTACATTACCGAGAGCCGGCAAACGACACTCGGCAAAGTATATGCCACGTCCTATTTTCTTTTTTGTATGTGTTCTTTATAACTGACATGTGGTCCCATTGGTCATATTTATCAGTAAAAGTTTCAAATAACTTGCTAAATATTTTTGAAAAAAAAGACGATATCTTTGCCGAGAGCTGCTCTCGGCAATTCTCCCAGCAGATGACAGTTTACATATCTTTGCCGAGAGCTTGTCTCGGCAATGCTTGCCTTCTTTTCCGAGAGCAGCTCTCGGAAAAGGTGTGGGTACAACAGTAGTGTCTCCCATACGACCACATGTCAGAAGACGACACGTGTCAGCCTCCTACCGGTTCTTTTTGTCGAGAGCAGCTCTCGGCAAAGTTGGCCCTCGGCCTGTTCTCATGGTCCCACATGTCAGGAGGCGACACGTGTCAGCCTCCTACTAGTTCTCTTTGCCGAGAGTGGCTCTCGGTAAAGTTGGCTCTCGGCCTGTTCTCGTGGTCCCACATGTCAGGACACTACACGTGTCAGCCTCCTAGTATTTCTCTTTGCCGAGAGTGGGTCTCGGCAAAGTTGACGTGGTCCCACATGTCTGGAGCTAACGGACTGTTATCCGTTAGCTACTTTATTTTACCGAGACAGGTTGTTTAGCTCTCGGCAAAGGCTTTACCGAGTGCCCGTGTTCTGGCTCTCGGCAAATTCCTATTTGCCGAAAAGGTGTACGCCGGGTGCCTTTTGCCGAGGAGGACAGTCGGCAAAGGTGTTGCCGGTGGTTTTTGGGCCTTTGCCGAGTGTTCGTGGCACTCGGTGTATAGGGCGATTCCAGTAGTGGCAGCAGCAACAGGCGTGGCAGCACGGTTGCCCTTTGGTATTTTCAACAGAATCGGATAATCCTGACTGAGATTCAAAGGTTGGGAAATCAGTATTTCACTTTCTAACAGCTTGAATCAGCAAACTATATATGGAACATGTTACTAAGGAGTTTGGACTAAACACCAAATATTTCACTGTCCCATCTCCCATGCATATCCAAGTATTCGGTCACCTCACATAAAACCTAGGCTATGAGGCAAAACCAATTCAAACAAACACCATCAATTGTCTTGCTAAAAACTAGCTCAGGCTCAAGCTTGGGCAGACCTAGCCGGGCAAGCAAACACCTATGTATACCACCACAAGGTAGACCAGCTTTTAAGCCCTTTTTTTGTGCAGCCTACGGCAGATTTGGGTGGATAGCTTTTCATATATCTGAAAACCAGATGTCTCCGATTGCTTCTTCGCGTGAGTTTTACAACTTCTGACTTTTGAGGATATTTGCATTTTGATATATATGGAAAGCTAGCTGTCCAAAATTACCCACAGCTGAAACAAACACAGCCTTAGTATTCACCTTATTGTGAGCTAGCCTGGTTAAATTTAGAAGGGAGGACATATACTTGCGAATGGAGGACGTATACTTTCCCCTATGCTTAAAAAATATTTAGGGCAAGGAGCTGAAAGATATGAAGCGTTCCTACTCCATCGAGGGAGCCGCGTGGTAGTTTATATTGATGCGTGGCCGAAGCCTGGCTTGACGTACAAGGTTATGACAGAAAGAGTTTGGGTAGAATACAAGAGAAGGAAGGAGGTTGAGATTACAACTCTATATTCTAACACCCTCCCTTAATCTCAACTAACCTAAGTTAAGATTACTCCTGAATTCTTCAAATGGTCTTGCTGGTAGTGCTTTTGTAAAACCGTCAGCCACTTGATCCTTAGAAGGAATAAATCGAATCTCAAGTTTCCTTGCCGCAACCCTTTCTCGTACAAAGTGAAAATCAATTTCTATGTGCTTTGTCCTGGCATGGAACACTGGATTTGCAGACAGATATGTTGCTCCCAAATTATCACACCATAAACATGAGATACGATTCTTCTTGATTCCCAATTCCTCAAGAAGTGATTCAACCCAAATGATCTCAGCAGTTGCATTAGCCAAAGACTTGTATTCAGCTTCCGTACTTGAGCGTGACACAGTAGCTTGCTTTCTAGCACTCCAGGAGATAAGATTAGATCCAAAGAACACTGCAAAACCTCCAGTTGATCTTCTGTCATCACTACATCCTGCCCAGTCAGCATCAGAGAATGCACTCACAAGAGAAGAATTAGACCGTTTGAAATGAAGTCCTATTCCCATAGTATGTTTCACATATCTCACAATCCTCTTGACAGCTGACCAATGTGCAGAAGTAGGTGCATGAAGATATTGACAAACCTTGTTGACAGCAAATGAGATATCTGGACGTGTGAGAGTTAAATATTATAGTGCTCCCACAGTACTCCTATACCTTGTACTCTCCTCCTCTTGAAGTGGCTCACCCTCATATGCTGAGAGACTTTCTGAGGAGGATAAAGGTGTAGACATTGGCTTGCAATTTTTCATCCCCATGCGAGACAGAAGCTCAAGAATATATTTTTCCTGATTTAACACAATACCATCTTGAGTTTTCTTGACTTCAATACCCAAGAAGAAATGCAAATCACCTAGGTCCTTCAAGGCAAACTCTGAGCTCAAATCATGCAAAAGAGCATTAGTAGCATTTTGTGAAGAACTTGCAACTATGATATCATCAACATATATAAGCACAAAAATGACTACTCCTGCCTTGTTATAAATAAACAAGGATGTGTCAGCCTTGGAAGCAACAAAGCCAAGATATTTTAACTGTGAGCTCAATCTGGAATACCATGCTCTGGGTGCTTGCTTTAGACCATAGAGTGCTTTATCAAGCTTGCAGACATACTGTGGCAATTTCTTACTCTCATACCCAGGTGGTTGTCTCATAAACACTTCCTCTTCCAGAACACCGTGCAGAAACGCATTCTGTACATCTAGCTGCCTTAAACTCCATCCTCTGGATACAGCAATGGCTAACACAAGTCTGATAGTTGCAGCTTTCACAACGGGACTAAAGGTGTCCTCATAGTCAATGCCATCTTAAAGCCCTTTGCAACTAGACGTGCCTTATATCTGTCAATGGAGCCATCTGCCTTCTTCTTAATTCTATACACCCATTTGCAATCAATAATATTTTTACCTCTCTGATTTGGTACAAGATGCCAAGTCTTATTCCTCATGAGCGCAGAATACTCCTCATCCATTGCCTTTTTCCATTTAGGATCATCAAGTGCATTCTTCAACGATGTTGGTTCTCCTGAAATACACAACATTCCATATGGTATAGTTCCATCTTTCCTAATTTTAGGATTCCGTATACCTTTCTGTAGCCGGGTCATAACATGTGAAGAAACCTCTCGCTGCACCGCTGGTATACTTGCCACAGAAGATCCAGGAGAATCTGCTGATGCAGTGGACTGATTTGTCGTCATATGCGCAGGGGATCCTGTGGCTTCTGGTGTGGCTGCCCCTCCTGCAGGCACTGGCGCAGAGGATCCTCCACCCGACCGCGACTGGAGGCGCGCGTGGTGCGGAGAGGATCTGGTCCCGCCGCTGGTCCCGCCTGACGCTGGCGCGCGGGGCGAGGGGGATTCGGCCCCGCTGCTGGTCCTGCCTGAAGCTGACGCGGCAGCACGGGAGTGGCCCGCCCTGGATCCAGGACTGGAGCCATCAGGGGCTTGATCCGAGGCGGATGCGGTCGCGTGATCCGAGATCTGCGCGCGTGCAGGGGTGGCAGGCGCCGCCAGATCTTCTTCGTCATCTGTGCTAGCTTCGTCTCCTTCCTCAGCATGAAATATAGGATCAAAACCAGCCATATTTTCGAGATCTTGGTCATTTTGAGCACCGTTTTCTCGAGGGACCTGCACAGGCATAAGAGAAAGACCAGTACCTGCAGGAATATCATCACATTGGTTAGTACAATTGTTGTCGCCCCCATGATCAAAAGACCGAAGATGTGAAGGAAGAAGAAGAATTTCTTTGCGGAGAAGTGCACCAGCATTAGGATGAAGGGATGCAAAGGGAAACACGGACTCATCAAATACAACATCTCTGGATATATACACCCGACCAGTAGGAACATCAAGGCACTTGACCCCTTTATGCATGGGGCTATAGCCTAAAAAGACACACCGTTTTGAGCGGAAAGCGAGTTTGCGTGTGTTGTAAGGCCTAAGATTGGGCCAACAGGCACAACCAAAAATACGAAGAGATGTATAGTTGGGTGTGACACCAAGAAGTCGTGTAATGGGTGTTTCAAATTTGATAACTTTACTTGGAAGCAAGTTGATGAGATATGTAGCAGTTAAGAGTGCTTCATCCCAAAATTTAAGCGGCATGGAAGCATTTGCTAACAAGGCAAGCCCCATATCAACTATGTGATGGTGCTTTCTTTCAGCGGATCCATTTTGTTGGTGAGCATGAGGACAAGATACATGGTGTGATATGCCAAGCTTTTGAAAGAAAGAATTTAGTTTTTCATACTCACCACCCCAGTCACTTTGCATAGCAATGATTTTAGAGTTCAGTTTGCGTTCAACAAGATTTTGGAAATTGAGGAAAACTTGGAATACATCAGATCGCTTTTTCAACAGATAAATCCAAGTAAATTTACTATAGTCATCAATAAAACTTACATAATAGGAAAATCTACCAACTGAAATAGGAGCTGGCCCCCATACATCTGAAAAGATAAGTTGTAAAGGGGCAGTAGACACACTAGTAGAAATTGGGTAAGGTAATTGATGACTCTTTGCTTGTTGACACGGATCACAAACTGACTCACTACTAGGCTCATAAGAGAGTTTATTTTTGCTAAGAACATATCTAACTATGACTGAAGATGGATGACCTAAACGACTATGCCACCTTGATGTAGATAGCTTGGTGACAATATTTGCTTGTTTATTGGACCATGAAGATGATGATGATGATGATGATATGAGTGGGTAGAGTCCTCCCACGCACCATCCTCTAAGAATGACTCTCCTTGTTTTCAAGTCCTTAACCAAGAAAAAATAAGGATAGAATTCAATAAGAACATTGTTATCAAGAGTGAATCGATGAACGGAAACAAGATTTTTAGAGGTTTGAGGAACATGCAAGACATTGGTCAAGTGTAAATTTTTCACGGGGGTTTTAACAATTGAACTGCCAATGTGTGTGATATCCATACCAGAACCGCTTGCCGTGCGAATTTGGTCGCCTCCATTGTACTTCTCCCGCATCGTCAACTTGTCAAGTTCACCTGTGATGTGGTTTGTTGCTGCACTGTCGGCGTACCAGTTGGTGTCCACGCCATAGGAGACTGCATGCGCTTGCTTTTCTTCCTGGTCGTTTTCTTCATAACGTCACCAGCAAACTCGTGCACCTCCTGGATGGTGTCTGTAGCATATCTGACATTCTGGATAGTCATGCTGTTGCTCACGAGCCTGCTGTTGCTGTTGCTGTCGAGGACGGCCTCTGAATCCGCCGCCTCCATTGGAGGAAGACGACTGTCGGTCACCGCGGTCACCACGATCACCACGGCCACGGCCTCTTCCTCCACGTCCGCGAGATCTGCCACGGGACTGGCCACGGCCTCTGTAGACCGCATTAGCGGATGAATAGAACCCGCCTGAAGATGAGTCGCCTAGCATCTCCATCCTTTGATCAAAGGCAGCAATTTGGGCAAAAAGATCGTCGGCTGTGATGATGTTTTTGACAGCGCCGATCGCCGCCACCACGGGGTCGTAGTCGCGGTCCAGTCCGGCCAGAATATAGTCCACCATCTCCGGATCAGATACGGGACGACCTGCAGCAACTAGTTCATCCCCAAGACTTTTCATCTTCGCCATATACGCCGAGCTTGACAGCGAGCCCTTCTTGGTATTGGTGATGGCGATTCTCAGATTAGTAATCCGAGACTGAGAATGTGAGGCGAAGAGATTTGTCACCGTCGTCCAGAGCTTAAAGGTGGAATCTTTCCCAACAACTTGTGCAAGAATTTCTGGAGACATGGAATTGAGAAGGTATGATAGAACCTGCTGATCTTTGGCGATCCAGGGTCCGTATAGGGGATTCGGCTCTAGGGCCGTGGTCTTGTCTGCCTTCGTGATCTCCACCATCTTGGGTGGAGCGGCATCGGTGTTGTCCAGGAGCCCCGTCACCTGCGCGCCTCGCAGGGCTGGGAGGACCTGCGTCTTCCAGAGGATGAAATTACCTCTTGCAAGCTTCTCAGATGGCGGCGATCCAAGGTTGAGGGAGACGCCGGCGGAGGAAGCCATGGAGACGATGATGTGTGGTTTCTAGGGTTTTGGATTGTGGCTAAATGTATGAGAAGAGGTGGCTCTGATTACCATGAAAGATATGAAGCGTTCCTACTCCATCGAGGGAGCCGCGTGGTAGTTTATATTGATGCGTGGCCGAAGCCTGGCTTGACGTACAAGGTTATGACAGAAAGAGTTTGGGTAGAATACAAGAGAAGGAAGGAGGTTGAGATTACAACTCTATATTCTAACAGGAGCAATTAACATGTTAAATCAATTGGTATTTTGGATCTGTTGGAAATATTAGCACATTTTCGACTAATCTAATCCACGAGTAAATAGTAAACATGGCAAATACGGTATGCATCTCATACCGATACCTAAGCATGTGAGCACATACAGTACATAGAACCGAAACATCTGTGAACAGCATATATACGGCCAGCACATGAAAGAGCAAACAAGGGATGAACAAGTCATACCCACCGGTTGGCCAGGCCAACGCGGCGGTGGCAGCCTCGGCATCAGCCGAGGCCTTCTTCTTGGCGGCTTCTTCATCATCTATGGAGTCGACGCAGGCTAAGTAGTGGAAGCAGAGGCGGTCGGTGACGAGGATGGATGAGGCCGAAAGTAGCACAAAGAGAGGAACAGTTGTGCGAGAGGGAGTAAGTGAACCGCCGCGGCAGCCTCGGCATCAGCCAAGGCCTTCTTCTTGGCGGCTTTGTCATCAGCCATGGAGTCGATGCAGGCGAAGTAGTGGAAGCAGAGGCGGTCGGTGACGCGGACGGATCAGGCCGAAAGCAGCACAGAGAGAGGAATAGTTGTGCGAGAGGGAGTGAGTGAATTGCCGCGGCAGCCTCGGCATCGGTCGAGGCCTTCTTCTTGGCGGCTATGTCATCAGCCATGGAGTCGACGCAAGCGAAGTAGTGGAAGCAGAAGCGGTCGGTGACGCGGACGAATCAGGCCGGAAGCAGCACAGAGAGAGGAACAGTTGTGCGAGAGGGAGTGAGTGAACTGTGTTTCATCAAATCGATGTTTCATCAATACCATTCCTGACCGGCAAAAATAAGCTTCGGCTCAGCTCATTCCCGCAATCTGTGGGGCGCGCGTCATGACAAGGCGAGGCGGGCGGTGGTGGAGGAGGAGCACGCGTGTACAACTCCTATTCCCAAGCCCCTCCTAATAACAAGTGGTAGAGCAGCCCTTATAAATAGGTCTCACTCTTCTTACTGTAGCAATATGGTACTAAACTTCCCACAGTTTCCACCACTTGGTGTACGCATTAATGAACCTTAGAAATTAATCAGGGATTATTGTCTTATATGGGCCTAAGCCCATCCATAATCCAACACTCATCACGGGCAACCAATAGAAGTGTACATGTGCTGCCTAGGGTTCGGAATAATGAATAATTTTCCTTTGCACCTGAACTTCTCGATAACCAAAAGATAAGAAATGTTGGTGTAGCTGAGCCTGAGTTGATGTGCACTTTGTTTCCGAGGGAATATTCAATGTGAACCTGAAATGTCAGATTCATAATTGTGTCTCTGTTCTTTGCCATTGTTAGAAGGCATCGGTGTTGTATTGCATTGGAAATTTGGGGGATGATGATACAGTCATAGCTTACAGATGAATTATACTTGTTGGAATCACAGATATTGATGCAACCTCGATTTGGTGTTCGATTGTACCTGAAAATCAAGTCTTTGTTGATTCTAGCAGATGCAATAGCTTGTCAATTTGGTAGAAATGCCAGCTTGGGCTTGGATTGATAAGATACTCTCACTATTACAAACAATGAAACAGTAAAAGAAAGAAGAAAAGAATTGCCAACTTCACATGTTCATACATTCACTACCGGAACAGGGCTTGATGCCGATGGCCAAAAGTATGCCGACGGCCACCGTCGGCATATTCCAGACTATGCTTATAGCCAGCCCCAGACCGTCGGCGTACAACGGCCGTCGGGCTATCCCAGTATACGCCGATGGCCCCCGTCGGCAAAGAATGGCCATCGGCATAGCCAGGCCTACGCCTACAGTTGCCGTCGACATAGCTGCGGGCTCGGCGACCACGCCCGTGACGGGCGGCTAACGGCGTCAGATCAGGGACGGGCGGCCGTCGGCATAGATACGAGTGCCACGTCATCGATCCAAAGCGCGCCGACCAAGGCCTATGCCGACGGCTGCCGTCGGCATAGATGACACGTCATCGATCCGCACCGTGCCGTCCATCTACCCTGGCCGCAGATAAGCCATCGGCATACCTTTTTTTGCATTTTTTTGAATAGCTATATATTTATGTTTTTTTACGTATTATTATTTGACTAACTTACATGTAGCATTTGTTAATATATATATAAGCATACATATATTTTTTCGATTCTATACGAAGGGGTGTGATGACCCCCCTCACGGACGGCGCCGACGCCGGCCGGCACCTGGAGGGGGAAACAGCCGCATCGGGTCTATACGGAGGGGACGTTGCTCCCAAGTGTTTCTATATATGGGATGACTTACCACAACCGGTTGGTGTGGTGGCATGTCTGAAGAGGCGGCACGCATCTCCGGGGTGTGCCCCCCTCACGGATGGCGCCACCGCCCGCACCTGGAGGGGGGAAACGGCCACATCGGGTCTTCACGGACGGGATCTTGCTGTGGGTTTGGCCCGGATGTTGCTCCAAAGTGTTCCTATGGGCTGGCCTAACACAACCGGATGGAGAGGTCCACTGGTCAAAATCCGCCCGTGAAAAATGAAAGGGCTAGATCTCCAGGGTTAGGCGAGACAGGGGCTCTGGGGGGTAGCAATCCCACCGGAGCGTCGCACTGGGCCCTCATACATGCGGGGAGGTGTTGTGGAATGTCTAAAGAGGTGGCACATGCTACCTCTTGAGCACTGCGTTGGTTTTCCCTTGAAGAGCAAAGGGTGATGCAGTAAAGCAGCGTAAGTATTTCCCTCAGTATCCACGACAAGTAGACCAAAACGATTCTGCATCTACTACTATTACTCCACACATCGACCGCTATCCAGCATGCATCTAGAGTATTAAGTTCATAAGAACAGAGTAACACCTTAAGCAAGATGACATGATGTAGATGGATAAAATCATGCAATATAATATAAACCCCATCTTTTTATCCTCGATGGCAACAATACAATACGTGTCGTGTCCCCTACTGTCACTAGGATCGAGCACCGCAAGATTGAACCCAAAGCTAAGCACTTCTCCCATTGCAAGAAAGATCAATCTAGTAGGCCAAACCAAACTGATAATTCAAAGAGACTTGCAAAGATAAACCAATCATACATAAAAGAATTTAGAGAAGAATCAAATATTGTTCATAGATAATCTGGATCATAAACCCACAATTCATCGGATCTCGACAGACACACCGCAAAAGAAGATTACATCGAATAGATCTCCAAGATAATCAAGGAGAACTTTGTATTAAGATCCAAAGAGAGAGAAGAAGCCATCTAGCTATTAGCTATGGACCCGAAGGTTTAAAGTAAACTACTCACACATCACCGAAGAGTCCATGGAGTTGATGTAGAGGCCCTCCGTGATCAATTCCCCCTCCGTCAGAGCTCCCGAAAAGGCCCCAAGATGGGATCTCTTGGGTATAAAAGGTTGCGGCGGTGGAATTAGGTTTTCGTGGTGCTCCTGGATGTTTGCGGGGTTCGTGGACTTATATAGGAGGAAGAAGTAGGTCGGTGGAGCAACGAGGGGCCCACGAGGGTGGAGGGCGCGCCCAGGGGGTAGGTGCGCTCCCCTGCCTCGTGGCCTCCTCGATTGTTTCTTGACGCCCACTTCAAGTCTCCTGGATCACGTTTGTTGAGAAAATGACGTTCCCGAATGTTTCGTTCCGTTTGGACTCCGTTTGATATTCCTTTTATGCGAAACACTGAAATAGGCAAAAAACAACAAATTGGGTTGGGCCTCCGGTTAATAGCTTAGTCCCAAAAATGATATAAAAGTGTAAAATAAAGCCCATTAACATCCAAAACAGATAATATAATAGCATGGAGCAATCAAAAATTATAGATACGTTGGAGACGTATCAAGCATCCCCAAGCTTAATTCCTGCTCGTCCCCGAGTAGGTAAATGATAAAAAAGAATTTTTGATGTGGAATGCTTTCTAACAAATTTCTCAATGTAATTTTTCTCTATTGTGGCATGAATGTTCAGATCCAAAAGATTCAAGATAAAAGTTTAATATTGACATAAAAATAATAATACTTCAAGTATACTACCTAAGCAATCATGTCTTCTCAAAATAACATGGCCAAAGAAAGTTATCCCTACAAAATCATATAGTCTGGCTATGCTCTATCTTCACCACACAAAATATTTAAATCATGCACAACTCCGATGAAAAGCCAAGCAATTGTTTCATACTTTTGATGTTCTCAAACTTTTTCAATCTTCACGCAATATATGAGCGTGGGCCATGGATATAGCACTATATGTGGAATAGAATGGTGGTTGTGGAGAAGACAAAAAGGAGAAGATAGTCTCACATCAACTAGGCGTATCAACGGGCTATGGAGATACCCATCAATAGATATCAATGTGAGTGAGTAGGGATTTCCATGCAACAGATGCATTAGAGCTATAAGTGTATGAAAGCTCAACAAAAGAACTAAGTGGGTGTGCATCCAACTTGCTTGCTCATGAAGACCTAGGGCAATTTTGAGGAAGCCCATCATTGGAATATACAAGCCAAATTCTATAATGTAAAATTCCCACTAGTATATAAAAGTGATAACATAGGAGACTCTCTATCATGAAGATCATGGTGCTACTTTGAAGCACAAGTGTGGAAAAAGGATAGTAACATTCTCCCTTCTCTCTTTTTCTCTCATTTTTTTATTTGGTCCTTCTTTCTCTCTTTTTGGCCTCTTTCCTTTTTTTTGTCCGGAGTCTCATCCCGACTTGTGGGGGAATCATAGTCTCCATCATCCTTTCCTCGCTGGGACAATGCTCTAATAATGATGATCATCACACTTTAATTTACTTACAACTGAAGGATTACAACTCAATATTTAGAAAAAAATATGACTCTATGTGAATGCCTCCGGCGGTGTACCGGGATGTGCAATGATGCATGAGTGACATGTATGAAATTATGAACGGTGGCTTTGCCACAAATACGATGTCAACTATTTGATCATGCAAGCAATATGACAATAATGAAGCATGTCATAATAACGGAATGGTGGAAAGTTGCATGGCAATATATGTTGGAATGGCTATGGAAATGCCATAATAGGTAAGTATGGTGGCTGTTTTGAGGAAGGTATATGGTGGGTTTATGGTACCGGTGAAAGTTGAGCGATACTAGAGAGGCTAGAAATGGTGGAAGGGTGAGAGTGCGTATAATCCATGGACTAAACATTAGTCATAAAGAACTCACATACTTATTGCAAAAATCTATTAGTTATCGAAACAAAGTATTACGTGCATGCTCCTATGAGATAGATTAGTAGGAAAAGACCATCGCTCGTCCCCGACCGCCACTCATAAGGAAGACAATCAATAAATAAATCATGCTCCGACTTCATCACATAACGGTGCCCCGTACGTGCATGCTATGGGAATCACAAACTTCAACACAAGTATTTCTCAAATTCACAACTACTCAACTAGCATGACTCTAATATCACCATCTCCATATCTCAAAACAATTATCAAGTATCAAACTTCTCATAGTATTCAATACAGTTCTATGAAAGTTTTTATATTATTCCTAAAAGAAAATTTCCATGTTGTTCTAAAGGACTATCAAAATAATATAAGTGAAGCATGAGAGATCAATTATTTCTATAAAATAGAACCACCGCCATGCTCTAAAAGATATAAGTGAAGCACTAGAGCAAAAACTATGTAGCTCAAAAGATATAAGTGAAGCACTAGAGCAAAAATCATGTGAGTCTCTCTCAAAAGGTGTGTACATCAAGGATTATTGTGTTAAACTAAAAAGCAAATAATCAAATCATACAAGATTCTCCAAGCAAAACACATATCATGTGGTGAATAAAAATATAGCTCCAAGTAAAGTTACCGATAGACGAAGACGAAAGAGGGATGCCTTCCGGGGCATCCCCAAGCTTTGTCTTTTTGGTGTCTTAGGGAGTCCTGGATTAGGGGGTGTTCGGGTAGCCGGACTATACCTTCAGCCGGACTCCAAGACTATGAAGATACAAGATTGAAGACTTTGTCCCGTGTCCGGATGGGACTTTCCTTGGCGTGGAAGGCAAGCTTGGCGATGCGGATATTCAAGATCTCCTACCATTGTAACCGACTCTATGTAACCCTAACCCTATCCGGTGTCTATATAAACTGGAGGGTTGTAGTCCGTAGGCCATCAACAATCAACTCCATATACAACAATCATACCATAGGCTAGCTTCTAGGGTTTAGCCTCCTCAATCTCGTGGTAGATCTACTCCTGTACTACCCATATCATCAATATTAATCAAGCAGGACGTAGGATTTTACCTCCATCAAGAGGGCCCGAACCTGGGTAAAACATCGTGTTCCCTGTCTCCTGTTACCATCCGGCCTAGACGCACAGTTCGGGACCCCCTACCCGAGATCCGCCGGTTTTGACACCGACATTGGTGCTTTCATTGAGAGTTCCTCTGTGTCGTCGCCTTTAGGCCCGATGGCTCCTTTAATCGTCAACAACGATGCAGTCCAGGGTGAGACTTTTCTCCCCGGACAGATCTTCGTCTTCGGCGGCTTCGCTCTGCGGGCCAACTCGCTTGGCCACCTGGAGCAGATCGAAAGCTACGCCCTTGGCCATCAAGTCAGGTTTGGAAGCTTAAACTACACGGCTGACATCCGCGGAGACTTGATCTTCAACGGGTTTGAGCCACGGCCAAGCGCGCCGCACTATTTCGAGGGGCATGATCTAGCTCTGCCTCCGGACAGTGCCCTGGAGGCCGCACACGCATCGGTTCCGACCCCTAACTCGGAGCCTATTGCGCCAATCGAGGACGAGCGGTTGGACGTCACCTCGGGGGCTGCGATCTCAAAGGCGATCGAGCCGAACACTAGCCCCGCACTCTGCATGACCCGTGACTCCGAGGATCCGGACTCCTCCCCGGACTCCGAACCCCCCGTGCCCCTGCCAATCGAATCCGATTGGGCGCCGATAATGGAGTTCACCGCCGCAGACATCTTTCAGCACTCGCCTTTTGGCGACATCCTGAATTCTCTTAAGTCTCTCTCTTTATCAGGAGAGCCCTGGCCGGACTACTATCAGCGAGGGTGGGATACGGACGATGAAGAAATTCAAAGCCCACCCACCACCCACTTGGTAGCCACTGTCGACAATTTAAACGACGTGCTCAACTTCGACTCCGGAGACATCGACAGCATGGAGGACGATGTAGGAGATACCAATGAACCAACGCCCATAGGGCATTGGACAGCCACCTCATCTCACGATGTGTACATGGTGGATACCCCTAAAGGAAGCGACAACGAGGAAAAGGGGACGGAATGGGAGTTCAACCCCCCGAAAAGCAATCAAAGCGTCGGCGTAAACGCCGACCCAAGCCCCGCCCCGATAAAAACCCAGCGATAGAGCAGGACGAGCCGGTAGACGACGAGCAGGCATTAGAGCAACCGTCCGAACAGGGCAACACGGATAGAGAAAACGAACATCCCTCCTCCGGCGAAAACGGCATTCCGGACGACCTCACGCCGGATAAACCTATGGAGCAGAAGAATCTCCACAAGAGGCTTGTTGCAACTGCACGCAGCCTAAAAAAGCAGAAGCAGAAGCTAAAAACAGCGGAAGATGCACTCCGGATTAGATGGAGCAGAGTAATCAACACCGCAGATAAATATGGCGACAGTCGCCGCACTAAAAGCTATCCGAAAAGAAAGCTACTGCATGAATTCGATGAAGAGGCCCTAGAGCCCTCACACTCAAAAAATGAGAAAGCCACACGGTCGGATAGATGACCCCACAAAGCGGCAAGCGGCGCCGCACTTAAATCGGCATGCGACCCACTTAAGGATTCGCATCATGACCCAGTTAGGTCCATTTATGGGTCAAGAAAGCAAGCTCTCGTAAGCAACGCAATAAAGCCATCATCAGAATCCGGCACACCCAAATACAGGGGTGCCGCACACCCCCTATGTTTCACCGATGAGGTCCTGGACTATGAATTTCCAGAGGGATTCAAACCCGTAAACATAGAGGCATATGATGGAACAACAGACCCTGGAGTCTGGATCGAGGATTATATCCTCCACATACACATGGCTAGAGGAGATGATCTCCACGCCATAAAATATTTACCCCTTAAGCTTAAAGGGCCAGCCCGGCATTGGCTTAAAAGCCTTCCTGAAAACACAATTGGAAGTTGGGAAGAGCTCGAGGATGCTTTCCGAGCAAATTTTCAAGGGACCTATGTCCGCCCTCTGGATGCAGACGATCTTAGTCACATAACTCAACAGCCCGGAGAATCAGCTCGGCAGTTCTGGAATAGATTCCTCACTAAAAAGAATCAGATAGTCGACTGTCCGGACGCCGAAGCCCTAGCAGCTTTCAGGCATAATGTCCGAGACGAATGGCTCGCCAGACACCTCGGCCAAGAAAATCCAAGAACAATGGCCGCACTAACAAGCCTCATGACCCGCTTTTGTGCAGGGGGAGGACATCTGGTTGGCAAGGTGCAGCCCCAGCGACCCAAGTACATCCGAAACTAGGGATGGAAACGGAAAACCGCGACGTAACAAGGACCGTCGCCGGACTAAGGAGAAAAGTCCGAAGAGCACGGCAGTCAATGCCGGATTCAAAGGCTCACGACAAAATCAGGCAAAATCGCCCCCCAAGGATAACAGGGATGATCCATCCAACCTAAATAAAATCCTGGACAGGATATGTCAGATACACAGTACTCCCGGGAAGCCCGCTAACCATACCCACAGAGACTGTTGGGTTTTCAAACAATCTGGCAGACTCAATGTCGAACACAAGGGGCTCGACACACCAAGCGAAGACGAGGACGAACCCCAAAAGCGGAGCACCAGGAAACAAAAGAACTTCCCACAAGAAGTAAAAACAGTGAACTTACTTCACATAACAAAACATGCGGCGCCCATAAAAGTACGCACCACAGGGCTCATCCCCAAAGAGTCCTGCCACTGGTTGTCAAAACCGATCATCTTCGATCAGCTAGATTATTCTAGAAATATCAAGAATGCAGGCTGGACTGCCTTGATACTCAATCCAATAATTGGCGGGCTCCGGTTTTCAAATGTCCTTATGGACGACGGCAGTGGACTAAACCTGATATATCAGGATACAATCCAGCACACGGGGATAAACCCAGCAAGAATCCGCCATAGCAAAACCTCCTTTCAAGGGGTAATACCTGGTCCGGACACCCATTGTATGGGTTTTCTCTGGCTCGAAGTCATATTCGGCTCGGCCGATAACTTCCGCCGCGAAAAGCTGACCTTCCATATCGTCCCGTTCTCAAGTCGCTATCAAGCACTACTGGGACGTGAAGCTTTCGCTCGCTTTAACGCAATACCATATTATGCATCTCTTACGCTTAAGATGCCCGGTCCACGAGGCATCATCTCTTTGAAGGGGAAGCACTAAAGTGCGCCTCCCTAAGCGGAGGACTGTGCGGCCGCTTTGACAGCCCCACAGCAAAATGGCCTCACCAGCCAAAAAACTTCGAAATAGGTCATTCAAGACCACGAACGCGGATAGACGAGTTCGGTGCAAAATCATCATTGATGCAGGCTTAGTGGCCATATACCCCTGCACTAGGGGCTTCACGCATATACAATAGACGAGGTCCGAGCTACAAGGTAAAAATTCGGTTAATCTTCTCAAGATATAAATCAAGGATTTCCCTCATCCCTCAAAAGGAAAATCTTTCTCTACTTATGGCTCGCTGGAGGGCTGATCCCCTTGAGGGCGTAGTCCGGCCAAGCAACTCCCCGGCGTCGGACCCTCTGACGAGGATTTTCCCCCCGCTTCGAGGCCATGGTTTCCGGGTCGTCAGAGGCGGCTCTCTTCTTCCCCTCAGGAGAGGAATTGTCGGTTCCTCCCTTCGGAGCAGCCTCCTTCGAGGAGGCCATAACTTCCTTGTCCTCCCCCTCCAAAGGCATTATCTCCAGCATCCTGACCAGCACGGGATCCGGCCTGGTTTCAGGAAGGGGAGCCGGACACCTGATCAGCTTTTCCTTCGCTATCCACTCCTGTTTAAAAGGATGGCTCTTTTAGGGGCAAGTTTATGACAATTATACGGATAGAAGGTCCGGGCACAAGGTTGCTTACTTGAGTATCCGGGCGATTTCGGCTTAGGCCTGCATCCTCGGTTAAATCCGGACACATCTCTTGTGATTCGAAGAACAGTTTATACATCTCCGAGGGTGTTGCGCCCATAAAGTTCTGGAGAGCTCGCGGTCCCTCTGGATTAAACTCCCACAGGCGAAGGGGGCAACGTTTGCCAGGCAATATTCAGCGAATCAGCATGACCTGCGTCACCTTGACCAGGCTGAGGTCTCCTTCCAAGAGATCTTTAATGTGGCCCTGTAACGAGGGCACGTCTTTGGGCAAACCCCAACTTAACCCTCTATTGACCCATGACGCTAGCCATGGGTGGGGACCCGAGCGAAAGGCAGGAAGCGCCACCCACTTGGTGCTCCGAGGAGTGGTGATGTAAAACCACTCTCGTTGCCACAAGCCTAGCTCCTCTTATAAAGAGCCCTCGGGCCATGGAGCATTAGTATTTTTGCTTATAACAGCGCCTTCGCACTCTGCGTGCCGTCCCTTGATCATCTTCGGCTCCACTTTGAAAGTCTTGAGCCATAATCCAAAGTGAGGGGTAACATGGAGGAACGCTTCGCATACAATGATAAACGAGGAGATATGGAGGATGGACTCCGGAGCTAAGTCGTGAAATTCCAGCCCGTAATAAAACAGCAGTCCCCTCACAAAGGGATCCATCGGGAAGCCTAACCCCCGAAGGAAGTGAGACACGAACACTACGCTCTCACCGGGCTGGGGACTGGGGATAGCCTGCCTTTGAGCAGGCAACCTGTGCGAAATTTCGGCGGTCAAGAACTTAGCCTCTCTTAACTTTAGCACGTCCTCCTCTGTGACGGAGGAGGGCACCCATCGGCCTTGAAGGTCGGAACCAGACATTGTCGAAGGTCTAAGGCGCCCGGAATCTGGAGCCTAAGGTGTTGGAACTCGAGGCGACGGGCGAACTCGTTTTGGGATTGGAGAAAAAGAGTAAGGCCCTGGTCTCTTTATAAGAGGTTGAATACCAGGAGCCCTCCCCGTAACCGTTTGGGACTCGCCTTTAATCGAGAAAACATGCTAACGGGCACGATTGGGTTACCCACATCCGTATTGATGAGAATCCCATAAAAGGGGGGCACAGGATCTCTGCTTTGACAAGACGTGCCAAGGAAACTGCCTCACAAAACACGCTGCGGTAGTGTGATGACGCACTGCGGAATAGGTTAGCAGATTTGATTTGTGTTAATATTATTCTCTCTATGGCAATATGTGGAAGCTTATTTTGCAGAGCCGGACACTACTCTTGGTGTTTACAATCTTCTATGAATGACTTGGAGGAGGAACCCGCCTTGCAATGCCGAAGACAATTTGCGCGCCGGACTCGTCGTCATTGAAGCCTGGTTCAGGGGCTACTGAGGGAGTCCTGGATTAGGGGGTGTTCGGGTAGCCGGACTATACCTTCAGCCGGACTCCAGGACTATGAAGATACAAGATTGAAGACTTCGTCCCGTGTCCGGATGGGACTTTCCTTGGCGTGGAAGGCAAGCTTGGCGATGCGGATATTCAAGATCTCCTACCATTGTAACCGACTCTATGTAACCCTAACCCTATCCGGTGTCTATATAAACCAGAGGGTTGTAGTCCGTAGGCCATCAACAATCAACTCCATATACAACAATCATACCATAGGCTAGCTTCTAGGGTTTAGCCTCCTCGATCTCGTGGTAGATCTACTCTTGTACTACCCATATCATCAATATTAATCAAGCAGGACGTAGGGTTTTACCTCCATCGAGAGGGCCCGAACCTGGGTAAAACATCATGTTCCCTGTCTCCTGTTACCATCCGGCCTAGACACACAGTTCGGGACCCCCTACCCGAGATCCGCCGGTTTTGACACCGACAGTGTCCTTGAATTTTACCTTGGGGTGCCATGGGCATCCCCAATATTAGGCTCTTTCCACTCCTTGTTTCATAATACATCAAATCTTTACCCAAAACTTGAAAACTTCACAACACAAAACTCAAGATAGAAAATCTCGTGAGCTCCGTTAGCGAAAGAAAACAAAACACCACTTCAAGGTACTGTAATGAACTCATTCTTGATTTATATTGGTGTTAAACCTACTTTATTCCAACTTCTCTATGGATTATAAACTCTTTTACTGGTCATAGATCCATCAAAATAAGCAAACAACACACAAAAAAACAGAATCTGTCAAAAACAGAACAGTATGTAGTAATCTGTAGCAAACGCAAACTTCTGGAACCCCAAAAATTCTAAAATAAACTTCTGGACGTGAGGTATTTATCTATTAATCATCTGCAAAAATAATTAACTAAATATCACTTTCCAAATAAAAATGGAAGCAATTCTCGTGAGCGCTAAAGTTTCTGTTTTTTACAGCAAGATCAAAAAGACTTTACCCAAGTCTTCCCAACGGTTCTACTTGGCACAAACACTAATTAAACACAAAAAACACAGCCAAAACAGAGGCTAGATAAATTGTTTATTACTAAACAGGATAAAAAAATCAAGGAATAAAAACAAAATTGGGTTGCCTCCCAACAAGCACTATCGTTTAACGCCCATAGCTAGGCATAGAAGTGAAGATAGATCTAGGTATTGCCATCTTTGGTAGGCAATCCATAAGTGGCTCTCATAATAGATTCATATGGTAGTTTAACTTTCTTTCTAGGGAAGTGTTCCATGCCTTTTCTTAATGGAAATTGGAATTTAATATTCCCTTCCTTCATATCAATAATTGCACCAATCGTTCTAAGAAAAGATCTATCAAGAATAATAGGACATGAAGGATTGCAATCTATATCAAGAACAATGAAATCTACGGGTACATAGTTCCTATTTGCAACAATAAGAACATCATTAATTCTTCCCATATGTTTCTTATTGGTGGAATCCGCAAGATGCAAGTTTAAAGAACAATCATCAAAATCACGGAAACCTGGCAAATCACACAAAGTTTTTGGAATCGTGGAAACACTAGCACCCAAATCACACAAAGCATAACACTCATGATCTTTAATTTTAATTTTTATTGTAGGTTCCCACTCATCATAAAGTTTTCTAGGGATAGAAACTTCCTACTCAAGTTTTTCTTCATAAGATTGCATCAAAGCATCAACGATATGTTTAGTAAAACCTTTATTTTGACTATAAGCATGAGGAGAATTTAGCACGGATTGCAACAAGGAAATACAATCTATCAAAGAGCAATTATCATAATTAAATTCCTTGAAATCCAAGATAGTGGGTTCATTCCTATTTAAAGTTTTAACCTCTTCAATCCTACTTTTAACAATTTTTGCATCAAGATCTAAAAACTCCGAATCATTGGAACGCCTTTTAAATAAAGTTGACTCATCTCTAGTCCCATCATTATCAAGATTAATATTGCAAAACAAAGCTTTAATAGGGTACACATCAATCACTTTTAGATCTTCATCCTTATTATCATGAAAACTAGAAGAACACGCTTTCACAAAGCAATCTTTCTTAGCACGCATCCTAGCGGTTCTTTCCTTCCACTCATCAATGGAAATTCTCATGGCTTTGAGAGACTCATTGATATCATGCTTCGGTGGAATAGCTCTAAGTTTCAAAGAATCAACATCAAGAGAAATTATATCCACGTTCCTAGCCAACTCATCAATCTTAAGCAATTTTTCTTCAATCAAAGCATTGAAACTCTTTTACGAAGTAATAAATTCTTTAATACTAGATTCAAAATCAGAGGGCATCTTATTATAATTTCCATAAGAATTGTTGTAGGAATTACCATAATTATTAGAGTATTACTAGGAAACAACCTAGGATTAAAATTACCTCTATACGCGTTGTTACCAAAATTGTTCCTACCAACAAAATTCACATCCATAGATTCATTATTATTTTCAATCAAAGTAGACAAAGGCATATCATTAGGATCAGTAGCGGCACTTTTATTAGCAAACAATTTCATAAGTTCATCCATCTTTCCACTCAAAACATTAATCTCTTCAATTGCATGCACATTTTTACTAGTAGATCTTTCAGTGTGCCATTGAGAATAATTAATCACAATATTTTCTAGGAGTTTGGTAGCTTCTCCTAAAGTGATTTCCATAAAAGTGCTTCCCGCGGTGGAATCTAAAAGGTTTCTAGAAGCAAAATTCAATCCGGCATAAAAATTCTATATAATCATCCATAAATTCAAACCATGTGCAGGGCAATTATGTATCATTAATTTCATCCTCTCCCAAGATTGTGCAACATGTTCATGATCAAGTTGCTGAAAATTCATAATATCATTTCTAAGAGAGATAATCTTAGCGGGAGGAAAATACTTAGAGATAAAAGCATCTTTGCACTTATTCCATGAATCAATACTATTTTTAGGCAAAGATGAAAACCAAGCTTTAGCACGATCTCTAAGCGAAAACGGAAATAGCTTAAGTTTAACAATATCATTATCCACATCTTTCTTCTTTTGCATATCACACAAATCAACAAAGTTGTTTAGATGGATAGCAGCATCTTCACTAGGAAGGCCTGAAAACGGATCTTTCATGACAAGATTCAGCAAAGCAGTATTGATTTCAAAAGATTCAGCATCGGTAAGAGGAGCAATCGGAGTGCCAATAAAATCATTATTGTTGGTATTGGAAAAGTCATACAATTTAGTATTATCTTGAGCCATCGTGACAAGCAAGCAATCCAACACACAAGAAAACAAGAAACAGGCAAAAAAGGCAAATAGAAAAAGAGAAGGGGAATGGAAAAAGAGGGCGAATAAAACAGCAAGGGTGAAGTGGGGGAGAGGAAAATGAGAGGCAAATGGCAAATAATGTAATGCGGAGGATAAGAGTTGTGATGGGTACTTGGTATGTCTTGACTTGGCGTAGATCTCCCCGGCAACGGCGCCAGAAATGGCTTGTTCACGGGAGATCAAATCTTGACTTGACTTGGTGCAACCTCCCCGGCAACGGCGCCATAAATCCTTCTTGCTACCTCTTGAGCACTGCATTGGTTTCCCTTGAAGAGGAAATGGTGATGCAGTAAAGCAGCATAAGTATTTCCCTAAGTTTTTGAGAACCAAGGTATCAATCCAGTAGGAGACCACGCGTGAGTCACCTTGTACCTACACAAACAAATAAGAACCTCTCAACCAACACGATAAAGGGGTTGTCAATCCCTTCACGGCCACTTGCAAGAGTGAGATCTGATAGAGATAATAATAATAATAATAATAATAATAATAATAATAATAATAATAATAATAATAATAATAATAATAATAATAATAATAATAATAAGATAAATATTTTTGGTATTTTTATGATATAGATTAAAAGTAAAGATTGCAAAAGGAAATAGATTGGAAACTTATATGATGGAAAATAGACATGGGGGCCATAGGTTTCACTAGTGGCTTCTCTCAAGATAGCATAAGTCTTACGGTGGGTGAACAAATTACTGTCGAGCAATTGATAGAAAAGCGAATAATTATGAGAATATCTAGGCATGATCATGTATATAGGCATCACGTCCGCGAGAAGTAGACCGAAACGATTCTGCATCTACTACTATTACTCCACACATCGACCGCTATCCAGCATGCATCTAGAGTATTAAGTTCATAAGGACAGAGTAACGCCTTAAGCAAGATGACATGATGTAGAGGGATAAACTCATGCAATATGATGTAAACCCCACCTTTTTATCCTCGATGTCAACAATACAACATGTGCCGTTTCCCCTACTGTCACTGGGATCGAGCACCGCAAGATTGAACCCAAAGCTACGCAATTCTCCCATTGCAAGAAAGATCAATCTAGTAGGACAAACCAAACAGATAATTCGAAGAGACTTGTAAAGAATTTAGAGAAGAATCAAATATTGTTCATAGATAATCTGGCTCATAAACCCACAATTCATCAAATCTCGACAAACACACCGCAAAAGAAGATTACATCGAATAGATCTCCAAGAGAATCAAGGAGAACTTTGTATTGAGATCCAAAGAGAGAGAGAAGAAGCCATCTAGCTACTAGCTATGGACCCGAAGGTCTGAAGTAAACTACTCACACATCACCGGAGAGGCCATGCAGTTGATGTAGAGGCCCTCCGTGATCAATGCCCCCTCCAACGGAGCTTCGGAAAAGGCCCCAAGATGGGATCTCTTGGGTATAGAAGGTTGCAGCGGTG
>NC_057812.1:15106821-15107474 GCF_018294505.1 Triticum aestivum | reverse complement strand
GATTGTTTCTTGAAGCCCACTCCAAGTCTCCTGGATCACGTTTGTTGAGAAAATCACGTTCCCGAAAGTTTCATTCCGCTTGGACTCCATTTGATATTCCTTTTCTGCGAAACACTGAAATAGACAAAAAAGCAATTTGGGCTGGGCCTCCGGTTAATAGGTTAGTCCCAAAAATGATATAAAAGTGTAAAATAAAGCCCATTAACATCCAAAACAGATAATATAAGAGCATGGAGCAGTAAAAAATATAGATACGTTGGAGATGTATCAGCACACGCCTCCGGGGTGTGCCCCCCCTCACGGACGGCGCCGCCGCCGGCACCTGGAGGGGGTAAACAAATGCGTCGGTTCTACACGGAGGGGATGTAGCTGTGGGTTTGGCCCGGATGTTGCTCCCAGGTGTCCCTCTGGGCTGACCTGACACAACCGGGTGGAGAGGTCCACTGGTCAAAGCCCGTCCATGAGAAATCAAAGGGCTAGATCTCGTGGTCAACCGCTCCAGGGTTAGGCGGGGTAGGGGCCCTGGGGGTAGCAATGCCACCGGAGCGTCGCACCGGGCCCTCATACATGTCGTACGGTGTTGTGGCATATCTGAAGAGGCAACACGCGGCTCTGGGGTGTGCCCCCCCTCACGGATGGCGCCGCCGCTGGAG
>NC_057812.1:15100610-15105658 GCF_018294505.1 Triticum aestivum | reverse complement strand
AAACCCCGTCCGTGAGAAGTCAAAGGGCTATACCTCGTGGTCAACCGTTGCAGGGTTAGGCGAGACAGGGCCCTAAGGGTAGCAATGCCACCGGAGCGTCGCACCGGGCCCTCATACATGTCGTACGGTGTTGTGGCATGTCTGAAGAGGCGGCACGCAGCTCCGGGGTGTGCGCCCCTCACGGACGGTGCCGCCGCCGGCACCTGGAGGGGGCAAATGAACGCGTCGGGTCTACACGAAAGGGGTGTATCTGTGGGTTTGGCCCGGATGTTGCTCACAGGTGTCCCTCTAGGCTAATCTAACACAACCAAGTGAAGAGGTCCACTGGTCAAAGGACTAGATCTCGTGATCAACCGCTGCAGGGTTAGGCGGGACAGGGGCCCTTGGGCCGACCGACCAGTCTCTAATCAAATCAATGGGGTCTCGTTTGTTTAGCTGTTTATCCATACGAGAGAGATTCCGGCCAGCCAGCTAACCAGTCACTCATACGTCTACCCATCAATGGTAGTGTGTCAAGTTGTTCCCAACGTCTACCCATCAATGATAGTGTGTTGATAGATAGCGCAGCGCACGTACGGGGAGAGAGAGATAGGCAACCGAAAGAACGAGCCAATTAAGCATGCCATCGAACGATGTTTGCTTAATTTGGCATCCGTTGGAGGTTGGACCATCCATCCATCCACTACTAGCTAGCTACTAGTTGAGTGCCCGTGCGTTGCCATGGGACAGACATATACCTTTTTCTCTATGTGAGCACACCGAACAACTTCTTGTCCTTTGTGTAGATATGATGAATTCATCGTCACGTCCTCGTGTCACGCACTGGTTCTCCCCCTTACATACTATCTACTCTTGTGGTCTTCTTCCTTACATGCTATCGCCAATGCCCGTTTCATCATGCCAACCTCTCTGCGACATCATCCCCTCTTGTCATCGTCGCTTACCAACATCCACACGTTATCATCTCCTATATCAGGTTGGGGTTATGGATCCTCCACATTTATGAGGATAACACCGGATGCCATGTCACATCAACGCTCACCCCATCAATTAGGTCATAAAGAGTAAGGGTAGGGCTAGCTATATATATCCATGTGTTGTAATGGATCACTAATTTTGCTTTTCTAGACATGTGGAATAATTACCTTTGCACATAAAGCCACATCCTTTGTTTCATCATGACACTCCACTGATCTTCGCAATGAAATAAATTTAAATGATAGACCAGACACAGCCCACATTCCATTTCCAACAACTTCCTTTCTCGAACAATCGTCATGCTAATCAGTGTCAATGAAGCATGACCGTGTCGATGGTGACATTCCAACCCCTCGCAAGAATACAAGGCGTTGTCTGCTTCCTTTTGCTTGCCCTTAGCTCTGCTATCACTTTGTACACAAATAGAAGACTCAAACAACAATGTAAAATAGAATTATATAGTTTTCCCCTAGTTAGCATACCTAATTATAGCAAGACACCTCCACTGGCCAGTGTAACTGCATCATCATTTTTTGGTCGCTCGAAGATAACAATGATATACTTAGAACCAGCATCGTGAATCTTCTTTGCTATGTATGTACCGTCTAGTGTAGAGTTGAAGTAGCATACATTTGGTTTCTAAAAAGCAAGCATATTACATGTTTTATGCCACACCCATTCTTCAAACAAGATTTGCATAGTAGAAGTTTGCCCTTGCAAACAAAGCAAAATAATCAGAAAGATATAACATGGCCAATTTGCAGGTCTGCTATCAAGACTCGGATCACACCAATCATGCTAGCTACACATACTTTGACATACAGGACAGCCTTTCACAGGCAGAAGTACAACAAGCTAAGGGATTATACCACCGATTTGTTTTGGTCATATATTCCTAGATGGCAGTGGCGTCCCTGCTGTTAGTTAACTATGCAGAAAGCAAGGGAAATTACTATGTTAGTTAACTACGCAAAACCCAGAATTATGAGCTGGAAGAACTCAGTCCTTACTATTTTGCAAGGGATATTACTTTTCTTCTAAGTCACTTATTTGCTTCACACCACATCTCTTCTTGCAAAACTATTCTCATTGTATTCTCGGGAACAGTAAGAAACTTTATATTAATAGAAATTAAGATCAAATTGATTTTGTTAAGAGTGTACCTATCTTTGGAGAAATGTGAGCTGATCAAGCATATGCTATGTCTGCACGACTGAAACTGATCCGCATTTTTTGTGTGTTCCAACTTATGCTAGCTAGCATAACCTGAAAAAAATATGCAGGCTGTGACAGAGGCAAAAAAATTCTAGTTTGTAGGACAAATGATGTATTGCGTTACGAAATTAAAAGTTTTAATGTATCATTTTCCATTTCTAGAACAATGATGAGGAATCAAAGAACCCCAGTTGCAAACTACATAGTTCAATAAAATAAATTGTGCAAAGCAACTCACTGATCTGAGATGTGTTTTGTCGTTCAAAAACCAAAAAAAGAGAAAGTTTGGAGCAACATATTTGCAACATGAGGAAATAATATGTATTTATTTATTTATTATTTGAACAGGGCAGAGACCTGCTCAATTTTAATTAAATGAAGCAATATCATAACTTGTGATCTACCTACAACAGTGACCAAAAGGCGCTATCAAACCCTAGTTCTAGTAGCTTAATATCGTTTACGATCATATAACAAAGTAGAAATCAACCGGAAACACCCAAAGCTACACAACGGCATAAAAAGATATGGAAGAATATGTACCTGTTTGCTAGATAATGAAAGAGATAGTGCTCCTAGCCTCTGCATCGCGATCATATGAAAACTAAGAAATTACCCTTACAAATCTTATGTGCCTCAAAGATGAATCAGGTTGCTTTTAAAGGTCCTCAGGCTCTTTGAGTCTGTGATGCCGAGTGATCCAAGACCTTCACCAAGCAAACTTCTGCAATTGTCCTTGAATTAGAAGATTACTGTACATATTTAAACCAAGGTATTTTTTCTCAAACATTATGAAGCCCAAATAACAAAGATCTTTGAATTTTTTTCCCACAAAAAATATCTCTTGTATTCTGAACTCTAACTGCATTTACAACATGTAGCAGAAAAAGAGGAGGCAACAGTGAAGCTACTACATGTACATGGATCTTACCAATAATAGTGTCAAACAGTATAGTCGTTCCACTTTTCCTTTTATAAATATTAAGGCAAGGTAACAATATGAACAACCACCAGTATATCTATCAATTGGATGCGGATTTCATACTGTCCTGAAAAAAATATTATGTGAAGATAAAGTGGCAAACATCAGAAAATAAGAAGACTTGATTAACATAGGATGACTGCAAACTCCAAATTCATTTTCCATTTCCTCATCATAATGTGATGGTTTTTAATGATACCGTTAGAGCATAATGTTTATACGCATCCCAGAGTTCTGAATTCTGATGCATTGTCAAGCTCTACAGAATCTCAGCTGACTTCCTCCTTTCCTTATAAAACTTTATTCAAGGAAAAAGAATTAGTGTTGTTGGACCTGCTTCATGTTTAAAAAATGAGAGACAGAAAATTAACCTGGTAGTACTCAAGTTTCACCAGGTCAACATAGATGAAAACATGACTTAAATTTTAATATGACCAATAAAACTCATGTATTTGATTGCTTCAAGTGACCCAAGGTCTATATCGTGCATATTTGTTTTCCCAATGAAGATTACTCCACAAAATATACAAAGTATTCACCAAGCAGAGCATTTTCACAGAGATACACATGTGAAAATTGTTGTTGTGGTCTACGGATGCGAGTATTTCACCTTCTCGAAAACTAATTTACTCCTGTAGCGCTTGTCACTTTTGATTTGCCAACGGTTTTAGATCACAAATGCAACAGAACAAGTAAATTTTGGTTTTCTAAAAAAACACTGCTCCAGTGCAAATGTGATCTTTCAGATGTAGACATGAAACTCCGAAAATAATGGATGGAAAAGAGGGATCCATGATGGGTGTCATTATTTACCGAGTAAGAGAGTACCAATGAGATGGTGAAAGCAAGAAGCGTGAGAGACGGTGCCCCCTGTATGCTGCTGGCAGTTTGCCGGTTTTCCACTGGTGACCTCCTTCTAGCTAGCTGATCCTCCCACGGTTCCACCGCCTCCCGCCATCTGTTGCACCACAAGCCGGTGTCCTGTCGTCCGTTGCGCCACCAGCCGGTCTTCTGCTATCCATCGCCACTCGCCGACCCCTGCCATGGAAGAGGAGAACATGGGGGTGTGGCAGTAGAGGCTATGGGAAGAAGACCGGGTTGTGCCACCAGCCAGTCTCCCGCCGTCCGTTGCCACTTGTCGGCCCCTACGCGTACGTGGGCTGTTTTATTTTCTTTTCCTTTTTTTCTTTCATGCAAGGAGGTCATTTTTTCACGTACGAGGAGAGGGGGAATCGAACGAGGCGGATCTCGTACGTGGGATGAGTTGGTGATTATTGGGCTGCTGCATGCGTGTGGACCTGGGGCGATGGTTTTTGTTCGAAGGGAGGGGGGATCGAACGAGGTCGAACCATCACGACGTTCGATCCCCTTTAATAGTGGAGATAAGCTGGGCTAGACCAATTAATCTGGCATCGTTCGATCTAGTATATTGGTAGGTCTTCACCACCTCAGCATGGAACCAACCTGTCAGTTAGGCTCTTTTCATGAGGTTATCTGACTATCAGTAAATTCTATTATTGGTAGGGCAAAAAACTGATGATTTTACATCAATTCTCCGAAATGTGATATTAAATTGTTACCTTAGCCTCATATGTGATGGTTTTGGATAATAAAATCATGATTTATTTTAAAATTTTAAATTTGTTAATAATAAAAAATGAAAAAATATGCCGTCGGCATAGGCGCCATGTGGCATCGACAAGGGCTTAGCCGTCGGCATATTTCACCTTATCCATCCAGGGTTCGCCCCCCCCTCCACTCATTCCCCATCCTCCCCGACCCCGATCCAGTGCCCCACCCCGACCCGAGCCGCCCCGTCCCCCCTCGAGGCCTGCCGCCGCCGTCGTCCCCCTCGAGCCGTCGCCGCCTGCAC
>NC_057812.1:15088322-15100333 GCF_018294505.1 Triticum aestivum | reverse complement strand
CCCGGTCCGCCATGACCCCGCTCCCTCCTCTCCTCTTCGGCCCTCGCCGGCGACCTTCGCCGTGCCGGCCCGCGTCGTCTCTGGCCTCCCCTGCTGCTTCTTCGCGCGCCACCCCCCGGTGAGCACCCCTTGTTGCCGTTGCTCACTGCTTGCCGCTGCCGCTGTAGCTGCTTATGTGCTACTACTTGCCGATGCTGCTGCGTGTGTGCTGCTGCTTGCCACTGCCACTGCGTGTGTGCTGCTGCTGCCGCATGGTGCTGCCTTTTTTAATTTGATAATGTTTGTTGTTGCTAGTAGTTGCAAGTGTTGAAATGACAAACAGATGCCCTCAATAGTTTTATTAGGTTTTTTTGATACATACTCAATAGTTTTTTACTAAGTTTGTGAATGGATGTTAGTGAAGTTGGTCAAGTTTGTGACAGATGGATGTATATTGGTCAAGTTAGTGTTTGGTCAAGTTAGTGTTAGGTCATGTTGATCTTGCTAAAAAGAGTTGAAGAACAAAATTTGACACTCAATGAAAATTAGGATTTGAAGTATCATGGTGATCTAAAACCTTGAATAGATGTCATTAGCAATATGATTGTTTTCATAGTTTGAAGTGTCAATGCTTTATGTGATGTGATGCCCTCAAATTCTTTGACTCGGTCAAATTTACAGGCTTTGTGGTATTTCATCTCCCTGGAGCCTTCATCGTCTGGGTTTTTGGTCCGTGATCATGTGCGTGTTCGACTACTACCTCTACAGCAAAGGGTGAGCTACGAATCCACCCTCACCTCCTACCTGTTGTTTTTCCATATCACTAGATTTCATTTTCATCAAGTCGCGTAACCTAGGCGTCTCCTGTCCGAAAGGGTTGCATCGATAAATATGCATTCAATTGAATATTTATCACCGCAGCTCTTTCGGATTGTCCAGCGCTTTCCACGCACAGCCCGAGGATGTGTAGATTGGGTACATTGTTCATGCTCTACCCCGTTCCGAGATAGGATTTCGGCGGCGCCTCCCTGTTGTTCTCCAGATGCACATTCTCTCGGCATTTTGCCGAGATGTGTATTTGGAGAACAGCGGGGAGGTGCTGCCAAAATTTTGGCTCGGAATGGGGTAGAGCATGGACAACGTACTCAATCTACGCATTCTCAGGTGGGATTAGGACCCATCTTTACCTATTAGAGATGTAGGTGGATTAAATGTCGTTTCTCGTCAATCCTGTAAAAATAAAATATTGATGTGAGTAATTTAAATGAATCCTTAATTTTGTTGTGTGGCTTCCAATAAAGCAGAGATGGTAGATAATCAGTGGATGTATAATGGGTTTTTCCGTCGGAATCAAGTAACAACAGAGTGGGTCGAGAAAACTGATGTGTTTTTAAAAGAGATATTCCGTAGTCCAATGAGGATGGTACTAGAATGTCCGTGTGCCAAATGTAAGAGACGCATCCGCAGGGATAAGAGTGAGATGACTAAGCACATTCGCACGCATGGATTTATGCCCAACAAGGAGGATGATGACTTGGGTTATGTTGACCTGGACCCAAACAACGACGACACATGAATTGATGGTGAGGCAGTTGTGAATCAAAGAGACATAATTATGCTTGAAAAGTTAAATGAAGACGTGACGATGAGGGAGAGCCTCCACCTCTGCCAGACAACGAAGAAGATATGCGTGATAGTGATGATGAGACCGGTCGACAAATAGATTACCACAGTGATGATTCATATGGGTTCTAGATATGCTTGATATGCATAGGTTGTTCCTCGTTGGTGCTATGGAAGGGATGACGGATGGGCGAGTTTGGTGGATAGGTGGCTCGGCGACGATGCAGAGTTTGCTGCCAAGAGCAGCAAGGCCTGGGCTAACCGTGGAAAAGACGGGACACACGGCCAAGGAAACAGGAACCACTGGGGCTTCAAGGCCATGAAGGTATATCTATATGCATGATGCATTTTTGTTCTTCTTTACCGTCATGTTCTTATGTATGGCTAACTTCTGTTTGACATTGCAGGAGGACAAGTTGAAGAGGCCTCTCTCAGACATTGAGTCGTGGAAGCTGGCCCGCGAGCGGAGTGATCGCAAGGACGGCGAGGGCCAGTACTACGGCAAGACCGAGGAGCACCTGGAGTCTTACACTCAGCACTTTCAGAGGTTGGATCTCGATGTTTCTGTTCCTCACGCCCTAGTCTCAGATCGACGACACGGCGGTGGTGGCCATCCAGGGGAAGTCCCATGGCCGGTATCCGTGTTTCGATGGCTTGATCACTCCTTCGGTCTCGTACACACGGCTTCGGGCTACCAACCCGAGCCCGTCAGAGAGTACGGCGCGTTCGCAGCCTCCCTTAGCCCGCCAGCATGATGTATGTACTTCCCCTTTATCTTCTTTCTCTCTAACATTCCCAGTTTATTTTCAGGATTGCGCACTTAGAAACAACCTAAATTATGTAGGCATATAAGGCCTTTGTCGAGCATAGGAATCTCAAGGTGCGGGAGTACTTGCAACGAGTGAAGGCAAACGATGATTACAACCGTCAGATGATGAGGGTTAGTTTTGCCCTCTTAAAACCAAGCTAAATTTTTGCACTTTCATTCCTTCTGACCTTCTAGTTTGCTTGTTTAACTAACATCCAGGCTATGTTGGCGTCTTGGAGTAACCGCACGGATCCACCACAAATGGGACCCCCACCACCACCTGCTGGAGAACCCCCACACGTGCCCACGTTCGATGAATGGGTGGCACTAGGCAATGATAGTCCGGTTAGTACATTTGCCTAACTACTGACAAACTAGTTCTCTTTCATTCAACACTATCATATCATATTTACTGTTAGAATCTTCTCTCAAACATGTAGGGGACAGGTGGCTCGACTCCTGCTTCGTCGACCCCAGTCACTCTGATCTGGCAGAGTGGTGGTGGTCTTCGCGGTGGTGGTTTAATTTGGCGGAGGTGGTCTTGGCGGTGGTGGTTTTGGCGGCGGTGGTCTTGGCGGTGGTGGTTTTGGCGGCGGTGGTCTTGCTTGATGTCCATGATGATACCCGCGCATGTGGCCGTCGTGTCATACCTTTCATGTTCCTACTTGTTAGTTTCTTTATATGACGATCATGTTCCATGTCTTGCACTACTTATGTTCATGAACTTTCGCCGATGATGATCTTTAGATGATGAACATGAGTATGTTTAAATGATGATGATGAACTTGAGTATGTTTAGATGATGAACTGTCATATTTCTGCATAATCTCATATTTTCTGGTTTGAAATGCTGTCAAAATGAATTGAAACAGAGAAAACAGGAAAAAAAAACAGCACAAATCTCGGCATAGATATGCACAGGGCTGCCCAGGGCCTGCCATGTGGCAGGGATATGCCTACGGCAAAGCCGTCGGCATAGATTTTCAGCTTTGCTGTCGGCATACCTTGCCGTAGGCATAGATTTTCAGCTTTACTGTCGGCATACCTCTGCCACGCGACTGCCCGTGATTCGTCAGCGCTTTTGACGGTGTCTTCCGTTGCCGTCAGGTGAAAATCACTGCCGACAGCCAGACGGAAGCCGTTGGCATAGGCCCCTATGCCGACGGCTAAACTATGCCGATGGTCTGACAAGACTACACTGACGTCATTTATGCGGATGGGGCTATGCCGACGGCAGCCGTAGGAATAGATGTATGCCAACGGGAAATGGCCTATGCCGACGGTCGGCATAGGTGGCGAGTCCGGTAGTGATTTGTCAACGAGGCCGGTTCACATGGAAAGATGCCTTTGCGTTAATTTTGATGCCCTTTGCTAGCCTCTTCTGACTTCTGCTTGCCTTGCTTCCTATGAAGGCTGAAAGTCAATGGCTTTGTATACTGTTCTACATTTTTATGTCCACTTTTCAAAGATGCTAGGGAAGCTTACGAGATAATAAAAAAGAAATTATGCTCAACTATCGCATCTCTTTTCGTCCCTATTTTTTTCTGTTTTTAATGGGTTTCTCATTCTTTTCTCTGAGGCTTTTTGTGGGAGCCTTTTCATTTTCTTGTTGGGCTCCAATTTTTTCAGGAAAGCCATCTAGCTACATCTTGGATTCGGCCCAGTCGCCCACTACCTTCACCATGAATCGGACTCTGGCGAGCATAACTCTTGTGTTGGAGCAACTGTCCCACAGCTGCTCAGGCAAAGCCTCTCACAAATATACTGCTGTTTCCCACTGCGTGCAAGACCCTAATCAACTGTTTTTCTAGTTCAAAGGGCATCTATTAGAGATTTTCTGAAACTAGTTTTTACGTGTCTTCATCCGTGATAATTTTTCAGGTAATCCAGTCTGGGAAAACATATGCAAAGGCGTACAAAAAAATAGAGAAGACACAATGACTGGTGCTCATTGTTTTGGTTATCTGAAATCTAATAAATAAAAGGATGGATACTCCTCCAGTTGCAACCAAAACTCCAAAAGTCTGACTCCTTTCGGACTCCGTAAGCAATGAAGCACTTCTTTTCTGCTACTAAATATATTCAGGGGAGCAGTATTAAAGGATTTCAATTTAAAATTTACATACTCGGCAGTTTCTCTACTGGCCTCTCATATGTTCATCTGCCCCTTTTCGAAGATTCTAAACTGAATTGAATTTCACAATGCTCCCATTTTGACAACATCATTTTTTGAAAGGGACAACTTAGAGAGACTAAAGTTTATTCCAATGCTACATCAATTCAGGGGATCTGTATGATAACATCTCATTTTAGGAGTTTACATATACTAGAGGTCTAGAGCTCTGTCAGCCTCTCATTAATTAATCAGCAGTTGATTCCAAACTAAGTTGAATTTCTTAAGACTATACAAATAGGCTGTCCCTGTTTAGACAAACAGTAGTTGACCCCAACTCTATGTTTCAGAAAGAAAGAATGAAAAAGTTGCAATGCTACGTATGACATTGCTTAGTGAAGCAAACCATGAACACATATGCCTTTCTTCGATGAAAAAGGGAATCTGTCCGCAAACAAGTTTCCAGAGATGGCCGGCCAGAGGCTTGGTGATCGGATATGGAGATCCATCATCTAGTCCCGGTTGCGAGTAGGGGAGACATGGTTGCCGGTGAAAACCGAGCCGACAGCAGGCGATGGCGGCGTTCTCGCCGTTACCTTGACGGAGGCATCGTCGTGTAACTACTGTCAACCCACTCGTGCTGCTCCGAGGGAAACCTTAGGATCTGGTGTTCCAGATCAGACGATGGCGGCACGGCAGTGTCGTTTCTCTCTTGGGAGTATCGTTTGTGGAGCAGCGCTGCAAGTCATAGCCAGGAGGTGGAGCGGCTTCGTCTTGCACGGAGCTTCGGTGAAGATGTCAAGTCATGCCTGACCGACAGGTGCTACGCTTTGTCATGCCTGGTCGGCAGGTGCTACGCACGACAGATCTTCCAAGAACTTCAAGCTGTGTCGGCTGGTGGTACTTGGCAGCATGGCGCTGAGGTGTATCAGTGATGACCGCGACGTGCTCAGCTGTTTGCGCACAGGGAGGAGGTGCCGTTGGGCGCCGTGGTGGCGTCGACGATAGCTAGATCGAGCAAGGTTGATGCATCAATACAGTTCTGAAGATGGAGCGGTGGCAGTTGGCGGCGGCGGCCTCTGAGAGCACGGCGGACTAGTGTGTGCCCCAGACCCGGCAAGTGGCTAGGTTGGGGTCTCAGGTCTTAGATGTTAGGCTTGGCTGCAATGTCTGTTTGGTATTAGGCCCAGGCTATCTGCGTCCCTTCATCAACTGGATAGGTGTAGCGACAGTCTGTTGCTTAGACAGCGGCTTTAGAGCCCGTTCGGAAGTTCTCCACGTTCGCGCTTCTCAAGAAGCTAGTGAGAAGCTGGCCGAACACGACGGCTCCTAGAAGCCAGCTTCTGGAGAAACAGGATGCCGCAGTGCAATTTTCTGGAGCAGCTGTCGAGCAGCTTTGCGGAAACGAGGAGTAGGAGTTGGTCGTTATTACATCGATAGTGCCCTTCCGAAGTGCTAGCCGAACCGTTTTCTCGCTACAGCTCTCGCATGTTGCTGGAAATTACATCGATACTGCCCTTCCGAACCGTTTTCTCGCTACAGCTCTCGCACGTTGCTGCCGAACGCTCGCCAAGCGCCACGAGAAGCTGGCTTATGGAGAAGCCAGCGGACATCCGAACGGGGCCTTAGTCTTACTGTTATATGACTTTATAAGGTCTTGTGAGAATAATTAATAAAGTGCTTGTATGCATCGTCCAGATGCAGAAGCCGGGGGTCATCCTCCTTTTCTATAAAAAAAACTTGAAAATAGTAGGTTTGCAGCAATGATCTGTCCTCCCTGCAGATAGTAGGTCTACTTGTTCTAAAAATACAAGTTGATTTTGGACATAAACATATACTTGCAAATGAAAAACTAAAAAAATGCAGAAATGCCCTCTCCCATTTCTACATATAGTAAACGTACATGCTGATTTTGGACAAAATATAGTTAATTCCAGTTCTGCACATATTCAGGGGATCTGTCTCACTGAGGCCCATTTTAGAAGTTTATATATACCACAATTGCTCCGGTCTTTCAGTAACCATTCTACATTTAATTTTTAACTAAGTTCAATCTCATAAGACTAAAAAAGACTCTAAACTCCGAGAACTAAAGTTGACTCCCATTATCTGTTTCAAAATCGAGGAAAAAACATATTAAAAATGGAGGGGAGAAAAGAGATAGCAATACTACAACATTCCTTTGTGAGTCCAACAGAACATTGATGCTAGACTTTTCCTGCAATGATGAAATGGCATATATGCATATCTATATCTATATCCATATCTATACTCTATAACCCTACTAATAAAGTAAGGTGCGTTTCTTCGATTTTCTCATCCGTTCACAGACATAAAGTGTGTTTTTTTCTATCCGAGGTGGTACTTAATTTTTGTGCATCCGTCTGCTAGAAAAGATAAAATAATTTTTGTACATGGGCCGCACGCGCTGTGGCCCGACGAAGCCAGCCCAAATATTTATCTGCCTACACAACTGTGTAAGCCTATTTGCCGCATGCAGCGTCAAATAGTTGGAACTTCGCACAGGACGCTGAAGACTGGGCCGGCCCGTTTTCTTTTTCTATGTGTTTTGTTTCTATTTTTTCCTATTCCTTTCTCTTTATCTTTCATTATTATTTTTTCCTACCTATCTTGAAAAAATCATCCAAAATTTCAATTTTTCCATATTTAAAAAAAAAGTCAGAATATCAATATTTTGTTCCTATCTTGTAAAATGTTCAAAACTTTAATTATTTTTGTTCCCATTCCAAAATGTGTTCAAAAATAAAAATGTTCCCATTTTAAAAAATGTTTGTGAATCACAATAAAAAATCATAATTTTCAAAATAAGTTGCATTTTAAAAATATTCCAGATTTATAAAACATTCTTTTTTAGTGTAATATTCACAAATTCAAAATAATGTTTGTGGTTCAAAAACATATGTTCTGCATTTTTTCTATATTTTCAAAACATCTTCACTCATTCAACAAATGTTCATGTTTTTTCAAAAGGATCATGTTGTCGAAAAATATTTAAGAATGTTTTAAAAAAATCTACCTATTTCAAGTGATGTTCGTATTTTTCCAAAAATGAATGAAATTTTAAAAAATGGTTTGTATTTTTAAAACTGTTCGGGGTTTCAAAAATTATTCATGTTTCCAAAAATATTTGGAAATTTTCATAAATATTAATTTAAAATTGTGAAAATTTAGAGAAAACCAAAAAAGTTGAATCTGATGCTACAACATATTCTTAAATATTAATTAGTTAGCAGGACCCATTTGTTCGAGTGACTAGCAGTCGATGGTCCAGTTTTTGAGGTCGCGACTTCGATCTTTCAGTACGTATATTTTTTGTAATTTAGAGAAAGTCTATTTTCCACATTCAGCACTAAATAGTTGGAAGTTCACACAGCACGCCCAAAACTGGGCCGGCCCATTTTCTGTTTCTCTCTGTTCTTTTTTTGTTTTTTTCCTGTTCTTTCCTCTTTTTCTTTCATGATTCTTTTTTACTAGAAATTTTAGATTTTTTTATATTTTCTCGTAAATGAAAATATCAGAAAAATCGTTCAAAGTTTCAAATTTTCTGCCATATTTTAGAAAAAAAATCATAATTTAATTCTTTTGTTCCTCTCTTGTAGAATGTTCAAAATTTTAAACAAATTCCAGTTCCAAAATGTGTTCAAAATTTAAAAATGTTTCCAGTTTTCATAAATTTTTTGTGTATTATAAATTAATATTTTCAAAATAAGTTGCATTTAAAAATATTACATATTTAAAAAATTGTTTTCATGAAATATTTGCAAATTCAAAATAACGTTCGTGGTTAAAAAAACACATTTCTGAACTTGTTCTAAATGTTCAAAACATGTTCACACATTCCACAAATGTTCGTGTTTTTTCAAAAGGTTCATGTTGTCAAAAGATGTTTAGGAATTTTAAAGAAAAATCTACCTATTTCAAATGATGTTCATATTTCTCCAAAAATGAACGACATTTTTAAACTAGTTCGTATTTTTGAAAATTGTTCGGGGTTACAAAAATTGTTCATGTTTTAAAATATATTTGGCATTCATAAATATTAATTTATTTTCGGAAAAAACATATTTTTTTAATCTGACGCTGCAACATATATTGTTAAATATTAATTGGTGGGTTAGCAGCCCGTGGATGACTTTTTGAGGTCGCGAGTTCGATCCTTGAACACGTCATTTTTTAAATTTATATTATGCCTTAAAAACATAGGTTGTTTTGGTGCCTGTCAATGGGCCGGCCCAGATGTGAACTGTTGGGCATCCCATGCTATTTGACGATAAAAGAGAATATGTTTTGTTTGCTATAATTGAAATATATTATGGGTACGTGTCAATGAAAGAGAATATGTTGGTTTGGCTCTAATTTTGAAGAACTGTGGGCACGTGACCGTTGAAAAAGAGAATAAACCCTGATAAAAAAGGTATTGTCTGGTTACGCATGGATTATGTTAATAAAACAGGATTTATGCGTAGTCCCTCCGGTTACGTTATCGTCGGAGAGACTGGTCGAAGCTATCGTGCCCCGAGGGTCGCCGCGCAGCTACCAAATGAGGAGACAGCCACTGCCCTAACACGGAGGTGAACCTGAAGGAAAAAAACACAAGTGGGCTGGTCGCCGCCATGCCGACTAATGTCACCACTATCAAGATCTCGCGGGACAAACATGACTCGCGAAAAGACCACAACTCCTCGCTCTGTCGCCCCACCATTGTGGATACCATTGATACCGTTTTTGGTGAACACATAATTTATTTATCTCGTTGCTTCACAAAAAAATATGTCTCCCGTTGCAACGCGCGGGCATATGTGCTAGTATCACCTAATAAATAAAACTAGCGGGGCATCCCGCGCATTTGCACGGCTTGATTCATTATATTAACCTAAGGACTCTTCTACATGTCTTTAATGTACATATCACTATTTTTATATGATTATGCCTAAAAAAATTTATAAATAACAATATTTTGAATGAAGTCATTAAGAATATAATGATATTATTTCTTAAATACCCAAAGTTGGAAAAATTCAATTCGAGGTATTTTATGATGTCTCGCATGTACAACGTATTTTTTTCCAGATAAGTATATATTTAGCAAGCATTACTGAATCTTAGTATATTGCGCTATAGTTAGGTGCATTACTTTTGTATGTGAGAATTTTTGTGTGCGATAACCAATCAAAGTTGGAGGTGTTTATCTACGCTCACCACCACTGACTATCATCTTAATCGCTATGTTTGTTTATTTGTGGTGGAATTTTTTATGATTTATTATTGTTGCTAAAAACACAGGGGAGGAATAACGTGTGACTAATGGCACCGAGGATCCGGGTGCGTACTTCCATGCGAAGGCAAACCATTTTAATCTCTGAGTTTTCCTCCATTACTCCTCTTGTCCATTGTTGAGAATATTATCACATATTGCTTACTGATTCCAATGTGACGACTCTAAGGTTACGTCGTCGTTGTTGATGCTTGTGCCGCCGCCGCTTCTTTTTCGCCTACATCCATGTCTACCACGGGCTGGCTGCATCGGGGCTCTCAGCTGCCATACCGGTGGCGAGACTTCGTCCCTGATTAGGTCATTCATCATCGCTGGAATTGAAACCTGGTTGATTGGGGTTGTTGTGGCCCGGTCCTCTCCCATCCAGGTGACCTTGTCCGCCACCCTCATGCGCAGGACCTCCGGTCAGCATCTCCTTCGCCATCACGTACGGTGTTCACGTTGAGTGCGCCGCCACCCGAGCGAACGACCTCTGCGTAAGATCGTGATTTGTTTCTCGATGGAGCCTCCGGTCGACACCCGGCCCGGACCGTTACGTACCCGTCCTGGAGAACAAAGCCACCAGGCCCGGCGTTGGCCGAAACCAGCGTCCAAGCCCAATGAGCACCTTCGTTCCCAGGAGGTCCCGCACGGCTACACCTGTCGTTGATGACGGTCATTTTAGATCACCGGCCTCGCGATCCGTCCTCGATGCTGCATCTGTTTCCGGAAAAACATGTGGCGGGTTCACGAATTTTGAATTTTGAACATTGGCCGCATCTGCTTCTTGGCGATTGACTTGCTTTCGGGCATCACCGGCGATAAGCCCTTTGCCGTTTCTCCACGACAGGGAGATAATTTCTTAGAACGGATAGCCAGCCTTGTTCAACTCATCTCTAAGAGTACGTACGTACTGGTGACACCCTTGGTGGAGGCAGCGGTCCTTGCAATGGACGCCCTGCTCTCCTTCGTTGAACCATGCATGTTGTCCAGGATCTTAGTTGCTCTAGTTACTGTATGCAGATAACAAAATCAGAGAGTTGCGGTGCGGCCAAAACAGTGGCAAGTACGTGTATCAGTGGCATCTGCAACACAGTAATAGTAAGATAATGTCCTATCATCAAGTTTTGTAATCGCTCAGAGGTCAAAATGCATGCATGCATGGACAGTCTTTGGCTAGCTCCTCTTTCCATGGCACGCCAAACACTCTCTGGAGCCAAACAGTCCATTCTGTGCCAGACTGCCAGTACGTGCATGGACCACTCAGGGCAGTCTGCAGGAGCCGTTTTCGTGAGATGCGTCCGTAAGTCTATCATTTAGCATACAGTACGTGCGTGTGCATGTGTGGGCCATGACAAGTAAGTGTGAGAGATACTATACTGTACGTAGCCACCAGAAAGAGAGACTGAAATAAACGAGTAGCAAGCAGTGTGTAGTCCACAATCACATAGCATGTAATCAATTAAACAAATAAACCACCTTACTTGTCACGTACATGATCGACACAAGCTAGGTAGAGCACACGTATAAGTAGTAGCAATAAGCTTGCACTTTAATTTACATAAACAAGGAAGATGGGACTCATTGGCAACAAGCAGAGAAACTACCAGCACATTACTAATACTGTTCAGTGTTAGTAGTGTATCACTATCATCATTGGATGACGTATGTACGACGTATGTCATGACTCATGATCCACGCAAGAAAAAGGGGGCTAGCTAGCTGTCCACATTTTTATTTTCTTCCTTCTACCTAGCTAGACACGTCCGTTGGTGCACATCATTATCATATTATATATCCTATCCTAACCGACAAAGAATAGCGATAAACCGATGCTCGTAACATGCCGATCGAGCTGCATCAGTACTTGCATGGACGTAAAGCCTTCCAGCAACGTTGATCAAGCTCTCGTCATCACCACCGAGAACTAATTGTGTACGAGTAGCGTCGTAGATCAAAAAGGACCTTCCCATATGATATTTTGGCCACGGTCTTGCCTGTCACCATGTGGCCAATCAACCCAGGGCTCAAAACCTGCAATAATGGGTGTGTTCATCAGCACGGAGTACAATTTAATAAGGTAGCATGCATGCATATATATTTCGACAGATGACAGTAAAGAATAGAAAGGGGGATATACCCCGTCGATGTAGTAGTAGATCACAACAAGTACTGACAAGGCAAACATTCCAATTCTCCAGAAGTCAAGTTCG
>NC_057812.1:15073312-15087994 GCF_018294505.1 Triticum aestivum | reverse complement strand
TCCGTAAATGCACGTAGCTCCGCCATTGGGTAGCATGCATTCATATATATATTTCGGCAGATGACAGTAAAGAATAGAAAGGGGGATATACCGCGTCGAGGTAGTAGATCACAACAAGTACTGACAAGGCAAATATTCCAATTCTCCAGAAGTCAAGTTTGTCGAAATTCCTCCATGAACAGTAAAAGCAGTAGGGTACAAGGGATGCAATATGGCAGAATCGCCATTAAGACGGTGCCGCGTAGGGCCACATGATCTGTAGCAAGTACGTCACTTTGTTTAGACAGCTAGTACATCTAGAAACCCATGCATGCATGCTAGTACATCTATGTGGGGGTTTCTGCTCTTATGTGGGAGATTTGGGGCACTCATAATGATATGGTGTTTGAGAAAAATAGTTCACCTTTTTTTATGCAGGTTGTTTCAGGGGAGCTTATTGGTTGTGGTTTTGGTCCCTATTACAACATGGAGATGAGAGGGAAGCAGTCCGGACGACAAGCAAAGCGCTGGAAGTCATCACTTTGGAAATATTCGGCAATAACGGATGGAGAAGCAATAATAAATTTTGCTTATGATTTCCCTTAAAATTGGTGGACTTTTGTTTCTATTTTGGTGATCAGCTTTGAAGCTGAATTTATTGTAAGAACTGGGCTGTGTGCAATCGCAGAGGCCGGAGATAATTCCATTATCTAAAAAAATGTTTAGATAACAGCACACGTACGTACTGAAACAAGCTAAGTGATGAAATGTGTATCTAAAGGGGCAGTGGAGAGAATGACACATGCCAGGTTGTTTGCCACAAAACAGATGTAGGGAACAAATTTGTTGACACAAGCATTGCTGCGCTATATTCGGCAATCATCCCAGCTGTAATAAATTAAAATCATCATACTAAACTATACAGGGCAGGTTTTTTCACTTTTTTTTTGTTTTTTGGTCAAGAACGAGCACGCACGGCTTACCTATCCATGGAGCCACTACCCCTGTGAAATACATAGCTGAAGCTGCTGGTAGAGAAACACTGCAGCACAAACCGAACCCACTGCACTGGAACAGTACACCGAGGCTAGAATGCTAAATGCTTTCATTAGATGGTGCGGGCGATCGACGGTTGTTAGAACGGGGACGGGAATCCTATATACTTAAGAAGTTCACCCCACTACTTGATTTATCTCAACATGCAACATAGCCACTTCAGCGTCCAATCACAGGCATCCACATCACACCTAAGCAGTCCCACACAGCCCACCTCCTAAGGCCATTTTCCCTGTAAAGAAAAAACAATTGACGGTCGCCTTCCTATCTCCCCTTTTCCTGTCGCCTTCCTATCTTCCCCTCAACGCGTGGCTGTACCAATCCTGGCCAATTGACTCCCCGTCCGTTAATATCCTATTCATCTTCTTCCCCGAATAAAAGCAGCCCTTTACTTTTCTTGCGCGATGAGTTGTGTGATTTCTCTCCCATATGGATTGGTTCATATGTTGCTCGGTTACAGAAGACGAGAAGAAGCCATCCATGATCCATCGATCATAAATATGATATCGAGCCGCTGCAGAACAGACGAAGCGTGTTGTCCCATCTCTCTCCAGTATGTGCTCAAGCATCCTTTCAATTTTTGGTCTCTACTTGATAGTTCACACATGATCTACGCCCATTCCTAATGAGGACCACGTAGGTTCCTCCATTGATATCTCTCAAAGAGACCATGTACCATACGAGCAGACTCTCCGATGTCCGCAATCCCTGAGCCAGACAGGCGACGAGCCGCCGCTGGAGATCTACAACCGCAACCTCGCTATCTTCATGGACGACGTTCGAGCTTCAACTCGCCCCCACCCACGACATACCGGCGCCTAGCTACACACACCAATAAGATGAAGAACAAGGCCCCTACTACATCACAATGGAAATGCCACATCTTCCCTCCAATCGAAATCTTGAAGACTCCAGGTAAGATGAGGCATCGAGCCCGCGCTGCCCCAGGTCTGGCAGCTTTGGCCTCTGGCTTCTCTGACAACGGGGCGGCTGGGTGCTTCTCATGTGAATTGGGAGGCCGCCGCGATGCCACATAGTTCCATCGGCGCATCCACACATCCTGTATACCAATGCAGAGGATGGGCTTTAGTCGACAGCGGAGGATGGGCTTCATGGACGCTGGTAGTAGTTCTCCAACCATCCCTTAATCGATCGAATCAACTGAATTGTACCGCGGGCGCTCCCTGTTGACGGGTCCATGGTGCACACTGCCACCAGGTCGCCCTTGCTGATTGTGTCCATGACTATATCTCGGTGACTTTTGCCCGCTGCTGCCCGTAGTTCGTGCACTACTGGTCTACTCGCCGTCATCACTTTGGTTAGGCATCCTCTTCCGAATTAGCATATATCTTGCTAAGTTACTCATTTTAGATGTGAACTCCTTTCCTGAAAAAATGTTAGATGTGAACTCACATGCGTACTTTTTATCCAGTATGTTTCTGATGTGATAACTTAACTCACAAAGGCAGAAGTAGTTTTATCACTGTGCTCCTTATGTGAGATGTTAACTGACAGTTTCAAAGAGCTGGGAACTGAAGAATTCAGTGAGCATGAACAGAATATTCAAGCAGAGCGGTTATCTTCTATGATTTTCTTCGATGACTTGCTAATTAAGATACCCCTCATTGCTAAAATCAATTATGTCTTGAGGAAGCAAAATGGTCTCACATGGTTGTTCTTACTAGGGCAATTATTTCTCTGTTTCGGTACTTTCTATTACTCTGAAACTTACCTTCGTTGAGACACGCATGCATTGCATTGAGGTTGACTAAGGTTTGAATGATTGTTTTATTCAGAGTATTCTCTTCTCTTTTCAGTGCAAGAAGCAATAAGAAGAAGCTACAGACGGTACAAACTTAGTCTCAGGACTTTCCATCATCATACATTGACCATGATCACAAGCATGTCTCTTAATGTATGACAAGTTCTTTGATCTGAAAAGAGAGAGGGGCTACGAAGTGTACTCGGCATTTTCAAATATTCCGTGAGATGTATAAAGAGAAGCCTATCATAGCAAATATGTTTTAATAAATTTACATTTTCTTTCATGACTAGCCATGTTCAATAAACCATGGGAAAAAACCGTCTTACAGTGCCACTATTTGCACCTACATCCATCTTACATTTTCGACACTTAATATTGATCTCTCATGCGAGGTGCAAAATTATGGGAGCACACCCGCATAATCACTCCAACAATGTGTTCTCCTTTATTGTGTGCAGAATGCGGGAAATTGTCTATCTTTAAATCATAATTCAAATAGCATGTTGCAATTTGTCATCTTAAAATCATATATGTACTATGTAAAATGATTTATTCAGTTTATGTATTATATCATGTGCATATATGTGACTAAAAGTTCCCGCAGCAACGCGCGGGGTATTATCTAGTGCACTAAGTAAACCACACCTACATATGCAAACTAAGAAGTTAATTTGAGCTCAAATTGCATATAAATCAAATAAACTCCCACATATAATTACTCCCAAACTAAAACCCACAAATGACTATACTTATAGAGCATTGCACGAGTCTAGATGAAAGGACAAAGTTGCTAACCTTTGTCAACACTTGGATGGATGGGGTGCCTTCAAATCTTCACAAATTTTGGGGAAAATGGAGGGTGAGCTCGAGCAAAGGGGAAGAACAGAGGAGAGGAATGAAAGGGGAAAACAGAGAGAATGGGCTCGGGCTGGACTAAGGGTTTATATAGGGGCATCTTTAGACCCGGTTGGTTACACAAACCGGGACTAAAGGTGTACCTTTATTCCTGGTTTGTGTCACAAATTGGGACTAAAGGGGCTCGCGGGGGCCCCAACCTGACGCCAGCCTGCCACCACCCTTTAGTCCCGGTTTGTGACACAAACCGGGACTAGAGGGTACTCCATGAACCGGGACTAATGATGCTCGCGCCCTAGCCGTTGGAACCGGGACTAATGATGCGAATGTAAGGTTTTTTTTTCTACTAGTGCTACTAGGCCAACCACTTCAACAGGACATCCATAGTAAATCTTCAATGACGTTGAAGAAGAACCAACCAAGACAAAAAAGATGAAACCAAAGAAAAGGCTGCTCAAGTTGCTCTGGAATGCTTTTGTGCAGATTACAACATTTCCATCAATGAACTCGACTACTATGCACTTCAAGTCAAAAATGAAAGAGCTCATAAGACAAACAATGATTTTTGTAAAATATGCAACAACTTCTCAGATATGTTGCCACTACACATGTATTATCAACGTCCACATAGCGAAGATCCTATTATCACATACAGAGGAAGAAAACCACCTGTCGGGCACGTCGAAGAATTTGCAAAAGCTTTGTACCACTTTATTATGGGCATTAATCTCACAGGAGATTATACCGGTTTGCGACTTCTTATTACAATACATTTGTATCTCCCTATGCCCACTATGTAGCATGAGTTGTATATGGTTTTAATAAGTAGTTCTTATTAGATGTCTGCCAATGTTAATCGTTCTGTTTGTGCCCATGCATTTGTGTGGTTGTAATAAATCTAGTTCTTTGTCATCTTCAATTTTTTTGCGATAAATTTTCAATCTATTCATCTTCAATCATGGCACTACAAAGAACAACAGAGGTAATAAAAATTACAACCATGTCCATGGGCTACCTAGCGAATAATTATTTATTACTCTATGCTTGGACCACAGTCTACATAGCCACGACTTACCGATAGGAGCGGCGTGTCGCCGCGCGGGCTAAACTAGTTATTACTCTAGAGCAGAAATAAGATGGTGTTGATCTCTACAAATAAACAAATATTAACTATAACATGGTGCACACATGGGTTCTCTTGTGCCAGATGGCTAGGCATACGGTGGGTATCATCAAAAAGGAGAAGCTTCATCTTTTATGACAAGTTTAGTGACGCGGGGACAGCAACTCCAAACTTTTTTATGACAAGCTTAGTGATGCAAGGATGGCAACATTTGTTGTCAAGCATGACATCTTTCTTTTCTGATGGCAAGTTTCGGTTTTTTTGGTTTGTTTTTTACATTCGGATGGCATCTTTCGTTGTAAAAACTGCCAGCACCGGGTTGCTTCATGCCACACGGCATTTTGTCATTTGGGTTGACTAATCATATGCTAGATAAAAAAGCACCAAATAGTTGCACCTATGTAGCCCGTCAGATGCAACCCCTGTGCCGGCCAACGATTGCACTCGCACCTGGAACCTGGGCTAATCATCTAGACTCTGGCACGCACCTTGTGGAAGTGGGGTGTGCTTTGACGTGGGCTTAGTGGTAGCCCAACACCTAGGTAGCTCGTGGAAATGTCTCCCCTTGGCAAGATACCCATGCAAGGCCACCACAAACTACATAGCAGAGGTTGATAAGAGGAATTCTGCTAGCACAGACTGTATTAACATCGGAACAACATCATTGACCATATTACATGGTATTTTATTCTTTCAAAAAGGGGAATTACCCCGGCCTCTGCATCAAGCGAAGCACAAATACTCAGCGCACTTTGTTCCAAGCCTATCATTCCTGATGTCTCATGCTCTCAAGCTTAGTGTCGGTTTGCTTCATGCATTATCTTTATTTAAGAGTTTGTCACCTGGCAAAGAAGAGAAAGTTGCTAAAGTAACCCATGAAAAAATAAGGATGGAACACAATCAACTGCTGCTGCTCTAAATAAGGAGTAAGGCACGCATGGTGTGGTGGCTTAGAAAATTTACCTCAAATGAATCTCGTACGTGAGATATTTTTGGACGGGAGAGTCCTTCTTAGCCATTCCAATATACGGGCCAACTAATTTGATTTATCTCGGTTAAATTATCACTACGAATGTTGCAACATAAACTTGTTCTGAATGGAAATATTATTGTGCACGTACAATTACATCACTAGCAACAAAGAGGAGCATTGTTTTCCATGTTCTTTGCTCGAGAATATTTTAGTCGAGCAAAACTAGTTACTAACATCGATTGATGTTAATCCATTTGGCTACAGATGGGCCATTCGTTCATGTAAATAGGCTATTTTTTCATGACAAATTTGGTGTGCAAGTACTTGGGGAGAGAAAATAGAAACTAATTAAGGTCGATTGTTGTTAATTCATTTTTCTACAGATCCTTCTGTTGTTTTATAATTAACTCATGCCTGCAAGATTATGTTGTATACATCATTTCTTTAGCAAATATATTTACCGCGGCTTGCAAGGAGCAACCATCATTCCCTCATTGGCAATGTACTTCCTTATATTATCTTTTATAAACACATGTTGGCTCCCTCATTTCTGTCTTGGAAGACCTCATTGGAAATGTACTTCCTTATTTGTGTTCCGTCCCACATAGAAGTATAAGTATATATTTTTATGTGTCTTGGAAGATTGCTAATCCCACATGTATTTGGAGATGCATTTTTCTATTGGTGAAAGGTGTTGGTCACACATGTTGTGCAGTTGATTCATAATTAGTTATGGTTATTTTATCATTGTACTGATTGTACTATAGTCTATAATGATGCCATGAACTATGTGCTTTCTAATTAATTTCTCAACATCATATGCCCATGGGCCATGGTGTCCAACAACCGGGTAGGTGTGTGCCACCAGATCTTTATCAACTATAAGGAAATCTGCGTACATACGAGAACTTTCTGGAGAGGATGGTACATTTTAATTAAACTTGTGTTGTGGCTGATCAGTTGATCACATATATAAAGTTGCTCCTAAAATGTCTAGTTGATATTTCTTTCATTTTTTCTCGATGCATCCCTTGTTGGGCATGGGCTGACTTCCTGTGTAAAGTGAACATGTCCATGGAGGAGGAGGTCATATTTGAGCTGAAGAAAGCCTTGTTAAAAAAGGTACACCATTCATTCTTATTTCACCAACGAGGCACATTGAACCTATTTTGATTATCCTCATTAGAAAGAGATTGCAACAGAATACATGATGCAAGATGGGAAGGTGTTCTTGCCGTTTCTTCGCAAAGAAGATGATGACGACGATATCTATCTACGGTTCAACCCCCCACACCCCCACGTGTCACCATAGAAGTTCTCGATTATGATCCCACGTTCGTAGCCAGTTTTATCATACTAGCACTTCATTGAACACATATGTTATATATTGTTATTACTGTTATGTGTAAATGTTAAACATTAAAGAGTTATTTACTAAAGTGTGTTCTTAAACTGTGTTATATGTCTCTTTATTGTGCCTTCTATGATACTATTATTACTGTTAAACTAATATTTTTCCTAAAATAAAGCTTTTCTTTTGACCTGGCAAGCACTACCAGTGGTGGGTGCGTACAACAACACACTACTAGTACAAACACTAGCATTGGTGGGCATCCTGCCCGCCACTGATGATCTGTTAACAATGGCGGGAAGTCAGTGGTGGGCGCCCTTCACAGCGAAGCCCGCTACTAGTAGGCATTTTGTGCCAGCCACTACTAGCCCGTTCTGCAATAGTGACGGGAGCATATGATACATTATGGCAAATGTAGTGTTGTCGGTGATTATAGTTGGGTTCCCCAAGTGAACACAACATATATTGTCACAAGGACCAAATACTCATCGGTACATGTTTGTGGTGCTGCTGTCACAACTCACCACATTGGCACACGTCATGCAGAACGACGCTGGCACAACTGCATGATGGCTCATGGAATTATTGTCTCTTGTACGTACACAATGGAAACGAGCTTAGACTGCAATGTAATACAATAAGAATCGAGCCGTTTTCAATTAGGGCAATAGGTGTTTGAGGATCCATTGGATCTTCCGGCGACTTAATGAAAATAGGAGAACTTGGTGACAAACTTGGTATGGCGATGTCCATGGGCCGCTCAGTATCAATGTTAGCATTAAGTCCAGCTCATATGTTTTTTTCATGGCAATATGTTTCTCATTTATATCATATGGATCATAGTACAAGCCACGTAAACACCGACTTGATAAGACTGAAAAGACAATAGAACCTTAGCCTCTGCACAAAGGAACACTAGCCAAAAGGACAATTACAATCAAGACCGAACAATCCCCTGAGCTTGACACCATCGCTCGTGACCTGCCTTCGACGCCGCCACAACAACCTCTGTCATTTGTCACTTATGCACATAACCATTCCCAGGGCTGGTACGGTACATGTACACTCATCAATTTGTCAAAAAAATCATGTGTATGTATAATACACATGTTATCTGTAAAAACATTTTTTATGGGATGCCAAATAAATTAAACAATTCTAAGGGCTTAGTTGAGTTAATACATTTTAGGCCAGCAATCCACTTCCTATTCCAAAACACCATCCATATTTCTGCCCCGAGGAGCCCAATCTCATTTTAGCCCAGCAGCCAACCTCCGGTTCTACAATTCTGCCCTTCTTTGCTCCCCAAAAGCTCATTTTGACACTGAAGTAGAGCCATCGCTGCATGGAAAGAGCTCCGTCCACCTGCTACAAAAGTACCAGTGCACTTTCGAGGGACAGTAGCAGGTGCTGGAAGCAAAGTAGCACGCAGCTTGGCCTTGCTCCCATCACGGCCACAAGGAGGCCAAGAAAGATCATGTGGCCTGGGGATACATCCGACTACTGAATACCGATAGCGAATTCAGAAAAGGTACATGGTGCATTAAGTAACGCTGCTCCCATTCCCGGTGCTTCCTATTCCCAAATGATTTCACACATTCTCAACATACTATACTATACTAGCTTGGTCGGTTGCTTTTCTCATTCGAGACCTATTTGAAAGCGGTATAGAAGTGGGCTTTTGGTAGTAACACTTGATTCTACTTGAGAGGACATAGAGCATTATATATTCATGCACGAGGGACAGATACATTCATTAATTCACCTCGGGGTGTCTAGAATTGTCCTCCTAATTTACTAAATATCCACGTGTAACCTGAGGTGTGCTCGACAAGAAGTAGCCACATGTAACCTAATATTCAACCATGTAGAGTATATATCTTAAATGTGAATGTTGATTACGTGTACACAAACATACAATTATTCAAAAGTAACTGATCTATAGCTATCTATTTCACACTTTGGAAAGAACAAATTATCTGTTCTCGTGCGGATACGAAGGATGCACTGGAAAATAGAATGCCGCTAGGGCTGAGAAGAAATTTTCACCCATTTCCCGATGCTTATTGTTCCCTAAACTAAGTTCATAATCTTTCTTTTCTCCTTATCAGTGTCGTATCCTTTTGAGATAAGGAAGGTACCTTGCCTGTCGGAGACTAAAACTCAGGCCTCCACAGCCTTTTTTGCAATTTGATGAGCAGTTTAAAATTAATATGCTCTTTTATTAAGGGGCGCAGTATATAGCAAAAAATCTTGTATGTCCAGAATGTGATCAAAGAAGCCCATACAATAAAAGTTGCCTTGGGTATTCCTAAACCTCGATATTGCAAAGGATCTTGACTCAGTGTGTCGTGGTTCTAAGCCTGACAGTAGAGTGGGGGGTAGGTATGGAGAGGCAAGGTCCTAGCTATGGAGAGGTTGTAAGCACAAAGGATGTACGAGTTCAGGCCCTTCTCGGAGGAAGTAACAGCCCTACGTCTCGGAGCCCGGAGGCGGTCGAGTGGATTATGAGTATATGAATTACAAGATGCCGAACCCTTCTGCCTGTGGAGGGGGGTGGCTTATATAGAGTGCGCCAGGACCCCAGCCAGCCCACGTAGGAGAGGGTTTAAGGTGAGTTAAGTCTGGGGCGTTACTGGTAACGCCCCACATAAAGTGCCTTTACTATCATAAAGTCTACTTGATTACAGGCCGTTGCAGTGCAGAGTGCCTCTTGACCTTCTGGTGGTCGAGTGAGTCTTCGTGGTCGAGTCCTTCAAGTCAGTCGAGTGTGTCCCTCATTGGTCGACTGGAAGGCGACTTCTTCTAAGGGTGTCCTTGGGTAAGGTACTTAGATCAGGTCCATGACCCTACCCTAGGTACATAACCCCATCATTAGCCCCCGAATGGATTGAGGCTTCGAGTGAGGAAGGAGTTGATGTCGTTTCCGATTAACCTTTGTGCCCTGGTCGTGCGTTGCCCTGGACCAAAGAATCTCTTCGTCGACAGGGAGCAATTTACCTTCAGTCGACTCGATCCATTCTATTTTTGCGTCGAGTGATCTTTCGGGCTTCGACGATCTCCGAGCGACGGATCGCCGGAAACACCGCATCTGACAGACTGATTTGCTGTTCGCGGATTTCGCGGAATGCGAAATTTGGGGACGCGCGCGAAGCGGGGCGGACCGCGGCGTTCGGATGGGACGGGGCATAGACGCCTCGATCTCCGCGCCGCCTTTTTCGCCACGTATCCCGTCTGCATAACTGCTCCCAGATATGATTAGATCGACGGGCCCACCTGTCATCCACTCGGAAGGGACCTTATAAATGTGCCCGGCGAGGATTTCTGTGCTGCGCCTCAGCATTCTCTCCCTCTCTCTGCTTCCTTCTTCCCCGCCCAGCGTGCTCGCTCTCGCCCCCGCACCACTTCCCTTCGCGCATCTCGCCGGCGACCATGGCCAAGGAGAAGACGGCGGCGCTGGAGTGTGCAAAGAAGGCGTCGGCGTCGGAGAAGGCGAAGGGGAGATCCACCAGCCGCGGAGGGTCCTCGTCCAGATCCCGCCTGCCGAAGGGCTGGGTCCAAGGAGACTGGATCCAGTCGACCATCACAGAGAATGACCTCCTCGACATGGCCAACGAGGGCTTGATCCCTCACGGAGCTGCGAGGCTTCCGGGGAAGGAGTGGCAGCCTCAGCCGGAAGAGGGTGAGTGTGTGCTTTTGGCCACCCATGTTGATCGTGGGTTTTCCTTGCCGCCGAGTGTTTTCTTCCGTGGCTTCTTGAATTTCTTCGGAGCGCAGCTCCACCACTTTACCCCAAACTCCATTGCCTATCTTGCTGCGTTCGTGTCCATGTGTGAGGGTTTCTTGGGCTGTCGACCGCACTGGGGTTTGTTCAAACATATATTCACGTGTCGCTCTCAGACCGTGAAGAAGGCGAGCCCAGGTGATGAGAGAACCCGAGTCGTCCAAATGTGTGGGGGTCTGGGGATCCAGGTGAGGAATAAGAGCACCTTCCCGCCCATGACCTTTCCTGAGTCGGTCAGGGGCTGGCAGTCGACCTGGTTCTACTGCCGGGACCAGTCGACGCCGGGGCAGTCGAGTGGACTCCCACAGTTTACCATGGACCGAGTGAACAAGCCCTCCTCTCTGAAGTTGATTCCGGAGGAGAAAGCTGATGTGAAGATGTTGATGGAGCGCGTGGTGCAGTTGGTTCGGGAGGGAGTGACAGGCATGGACCTCTTGGAGGTCTTCCTCAGGCGTCGCATCCAGCCTCTTCAGTTCCGAAGCCAGTGCATGTGGTTGTACTGTGGGACCGAAGACGAGACTCGAGTCCATCCAGAAGCAGTCGACGATGTCACTCTGGAAAGATGGATGGTAGCCGTTACCGGAAACAAGGACAACCCACGCGGAGCCAGAAGAATTCCTCCACTCGACCACAACAGCGACCCAAACAAGGTATATTTGCTCTGCCCTCCACTGCGTTCTTGTCTCACTCATTTCTGTTTATCCTGCCGACTGGTCGACTGATCCTTGTCTTGATATCTGCTAGGCTCTCACCGAGCTGTACTCGATGCCCAATGGGGCACAAACTCCGACTGAGGAGGGTGAGGCGAGCGGGGGTGAGAGCCAGGAAGAGGAGGAGTGGGACTCGGACGTTGCAGGGGATGACGACGACGATGATGATGACGACGGCGATGACGATGACGTTGAAGACGAGGAGGAAGAGGAGGAGGAGGTCGTACCACCGCGCTCGGAAAGGCGGTCGAAGCTTGTCCACGACCCTTCAACCGAACGTGGTAAGGGGGTTGCGACCACCACTCAATCGACCAAGCGTCCTCGGACCATCTCTCCGGTGCCGACTGAAAAGGCGCCGAAGCAGCCCAGGGCGACCTCGTCGAAGCCGATCAAGCTCCTGCCGAAGATGAAGGTGTCCATCCCTACCATATCAGGGTAATCGTGTTGTTTGAATCTTCTTGTTTTGTGTGAACTTTGTCTCTGGTCGACGCTGAAGTTAGTCGACTGATCCTTTGGTGTTGCAGTGCTGCCACTTCTGAAACTTCGGCCCGGGCTGATGACCACGAGATGGAGGACGCATCAACTTCGAACCCAGGTACTGTATTCTTAACGCCGTTCTTAGTCGACTGACTCGCGATCTCTGATCCTGATTCTTCTCCGCAGCTCCCCCCAATACTGTTATCAATCTTCCTGATGATGATGAGGATGAAGAGCCGCTGAAGCGCAGGAGGAGTCGGAAAGCGTCCGCCAGTAAGGTGCCTCAGGATGTGACGGCGCCTGAGATTCTGACTGTGGAGGAAGAGAACACCACTCGACACACGGTGTCCTTCGCAAATCCACTGACGAGTGCTCAGCAGCCCTCCCTCTTCACGATGCACCACGTCCCAGAGGACCAAGCTGGCGTAGCGAAGGAGGCGATACGCCAGGCGGGACTCATGATGGAGCAGCTGAAGACCATCCGGGACGCGAGCCAGGCAGCTTATGACGCCAGTTCTGCCCTCCAAAGCAATGTTCAGGTCAGTCGACCACCGTTTGTTCTGTTGGATATGGTGCCAAAAACTTTTCTTTTCCGGAATTTATAGTAGTCACCCACTGGGTGTGTCGAATAAAACTCCGTGTTAGCGGGGGCACGCTGAGTGCACCCGCTGGGTGTAGTCCCCAAGGCTAAGGTCGACTGCTGGCAGTCGGCCTTAGGCTTTACGATGTCAATTTTTCTGTCAGTCGACTATGTCGACTGGATTTCACAAACCGGTGGGGGCACGCTGAGTGCACCCACTGGGTGTAGTCCCCGAGACTGTGGTCGACTGCTTGCAGTTGATCACAGTCTTAGAGAATGCATCTCGCACTTTTTTTTGAGGTCGACTGGTCGACTTTGTCCTCAACAGGATTAGTGGGGGCACGCTGAGTGCACCCACTGGGTGTAGTCCCCGAGACTACGGTCGAATGCTTGTATTCGGCTGTAGTCTTAGAAACGTGAGTTTTTCCCTTTTTCACTCGGAAGTGAATTATATTTGACATTTAGTCGATTGGTTCTTCGCAGAACTCTTGTGATCTTGTGGCTCGCTACTCAGAGCTGGAACACAAGCATACTCAAGTCGAGCTGAGCTTGAAGTTGGTTCAGGAGAAGCTGACAAAGGCAAAGGAGGAGACCGAAGGTATGTTTGGTGAGACCCTGACGACTGCTTTTCCCCTTGCTTGTTTCAAAATCTGATCTTGTTGTAACTTGCAGGTAAGGTAAGGGAAGCCCAACAGAAGAAAGACCTTGAGCTAGCTGAGAAGATCAAGCTTGCTGACGAGAAGTTAGCTTCAGTCACCAAGCTCGAACAAGACAATACCAATCTGAAAGCTGCTCTTGGGATTGCCAACAAGGAGGTCAGTCGACTGAAAACTGATAAAGCTGCCCTGACCGACCAAGTCGCCAAATTGACTGGGAAGAAAACTGATCTGGAGGCCTTCCTGAGTGGACTTGCCAAGAAGCTGTTTCTTATGCTTGAAGGTAAACCTCTATGCTTGGCAAACATTTCCAATTGTGGTTTTTCCATTCGACCATCCCCTTGACTTAGTGATCATCCTTGCAGAATTCTGTCAAAACTTTGAAGAAGAAACTAGCCGGCTGGAGCCAAACCTCGACCCCGTCAATTCTCCGGTGAACGATGAAGTTGCCATGGATGTTCTCCGACTGGAGTCCCGTGTTGCAGCTGTCGTGGACTATCTCGCAAGGCTGAAGGCCGCCACATCTCGCATCGACTCGACGCTTTGGCCTGAGGAGACACTTCAGAATGACCTTGAATCGCTGATGGCCCAGTTGAACACGATCCCTGGTCGAGTGCAGGAATGGAAGAAGTCCTCGGCTCGGTGTGGTGCAGATGTTGCTCTGTGTCTTGCCCGAGTCCACTGTAAGGATGCACGAGAGGAGAAGCTGGCGGCCCTTCGGGTGGCCAATACCAAGAAGCACGACTTCAGGTCCTTTATGGAAACTTTCCTTGCAGCTGCCACTCGGATCGCCGACGGAATTGACCTTGATGAATTCGTTGCTCCTTCCAGCCCTCCACAGGAGGGGTAAAAAACTTCTTCTGGCTCGATGCTTTTAAATTTGCCTCGGTATGCCGAGTGGAATTGTAACCGATAAACCTTAACAGGCTTAACGCCTGAGCACTCTCGGTTCCTTTAGATATCGATTCAAACTTGAATTTGGTGCTTGAATATGATTGCCTTTGGCTCGAAATGTCTTTTGCAGGTTCAAAGCAAGGCGCCTTTACTGCAATCGACTTATTCTTTAGTCCACTTAGGCGAGCACTGGGTTGCAGCTAAGCCCCCGAGTGAGAGGTTTACTCTTCACTCGGCAGGATTTTGATAACTTAGGCGAGTGCTTGGACTGCAGCTAAGCCTCCGAGTGAGAGGGTTGCTCTACACTCGGTAGGATTTTGATAACTTAGGCGAGTGCTTGGACTGCAGCTAAGCCTCCGAGTGAGAGGGTTGCTCTACACCCGGTAGGATTTTGATAACTTAGGCGAGTGCTTGGACTGCAGCTAAGCCTCCGAGTGAGAGGGTTGCTCTACACTCGTTAGGATTTTGATAAGTTAGAC
>NC_057812.1:15072746-15073302 GCF_018294505.1 Triticum aestivum | reverse complement strand
GCTTTTAAATTTGCCTCGGTATGCCGAGTGGAATTGTAACCGATAAACCTTAACAGGCTTAACGCCTGAGCACTCTCGGTTCCTTTAGATATCGATTCAAACTTGAATTTGGTGCTTGAATATGATTGCCTTTGGCTCGAAATGTCTTTTGCAGGTTCAAAGCAAGGCGCCTTTACTGCAATCGACTTATTCTTTAGTCCACTTAGGCGAGCACTGGGTTGCAGCTAAGCCCCCGAGTGAGAGGTTTACTCTTCACTCGGCAGGATTTTGATAACTTAGGCGAGTGCTTGGACTGCAGCTAAGCCTCCGAGTGAGAGGGTTGCTCTACACTCGGTAGGATTTTGATAACTTAGGCGAGTGCTTGGACTGCAGCTAAGCCTCCGAGTGAGAGGGTTGCTCTACACTCGTTAGGATTTTGATAAGTTAGACGACTGCTTGGACTGCAGCTAAGCCCCCGAGTGAGAGGGTTGCTCTACACTCGGTAGGATTTTGATAACTTAGGCGAGTGCTTGGACTGCAGCTAAGCCTCCGAGTGAGAGGGTTGCTCTACACTCGG
>NC_057812.1:15066873-15072452 GCF_018294505.1 Triticum aestivum | reverse complement strand
TAGGCGAGCACAGGGCTGCAGCTAAGCCTCCGAGTGAGAGGGTTGCTCTTCACTCGGCAGGATTTTTATAACTTAGGCGAGTGCTTGGACTGCAGCTAAGCCCCCGAGTGAAAGGCTGGCTTACCACTTGGTAGGATTTTGATAACTTAGGCGAGCACAGGGCTGCAGCTAAGCCTCCGAGTGAGAGGGTTGCTCTACACTCGGTAGGATTTTGATAACTTAGGCGAAACGGATTCGCAGCTAAGCCTCCGAGTGGGAGTCTGGCTCGCCACTCGGTAGGATTCTTACAAACTTAGGCGAAACGGATTCGCAGCTAAGTCACCCACTGAGGGGGAATTTTATTGGACAAAAATAAAAAGTGACAGATATTATGGAGGAACTATGACACTATTATTCTGAGGTCCATGAACTACAGAAGTACTTTATTGCAACTCATCTGAGTGATAAAACTTAAGTGTAAAACGGGCGGAGTAGTTCCGCGTTCCAAGCTCGGGGCTCGTCGATATTATGCTCGACGTTGTAAAGACGGTACGCCCCGTTGTGGAGAACCTTGGTGACGATGAAGGGGCCTTCCCAAGAAGGAGCAAGCTTATGTGGTTTGTGCTGATCCACTCGGAGAACCAAATCCCCTTCCTTGAAGGCTCGACCTTTCACATTTCTGGCGTGGAAACGACGCAAATCTTGTTGGTAGATGGTCGACCGGATCAGAGCCATCTCCCTTTCTTCCTCTAAAAGGTCGACTGCGTCCTGCCGCGCTTGTTCAGCCTCTGCTTCGTTGTAGATGTCAACTCGAGGAGCATTGTGGAGAAGATCACTCGACAAGACTGCTTCAGCTCCGTAGACCAAGAAGAATGGAGTTCTCCCGGTCGACCGATTAGGTGTGGTCCGCAGTCCCCAAAGTACTGAGGGAAGTTCGTCGACCCAAGCTCCAGCTGCGTGTTTGAGATCACGCATCAGTCGAGGCTTCAATCCCTTAAGAATCAGTCCATTAGCTCGTTCTGCTTGTCCATTCGACTGCGGATGGGCGACTGAAGCGTAGTCGACCCGTGTGCCCTGGGAGTTGCAGAAAACTCTGAATTCCTCTGAGTCAAAGTTCGACCCATTATCCGTAATGATGCTGTGCGGGACTCCATATCTGAATATTAGTTCCCTGATGAAGCTAACAGCAGTACCGGTGTCAAGGCTCTTGATTGGTTTAGCCTCGATCCACTTGGTGAACTTGTCAACTGCCACCAGTACATGCGTGAAGCCACTTCGTCCTGTTCTCAAAGGACCGACCATGTCCAATCCCCATACCGCGAAAGGCCAGACGAGTGGGATGGTCTTCAAAGCCGACGCAGGCTTGTGTGACATATTCGAGTAGAATTGACATCCCTCGCACTTATCCACTATCTCTTTTGCCATCTCGTTTGCCTTTGGCCAGTAAAATCCGGCTCGGTATGCTTTGGCCACGATGGTCTGAGAGGATGCATGATGACCACAGGTCCCCGAGTGAATATCATTGAGGATGAGTCGACCTTCTTCTGGTGTTATGCACTTCTGACCAACTCCAGTCGCGCTTTCTCTGTACAATTGTCCTTTGATTACGGTAAAGGCCTTAGATCGACGGACGATCTGTCGAGCCTCTTCCTCATCCTCCGGGAGCTCTTTCCTCAGGATATATGCGACATACGGAATCGTCCAGTCGGGAACGACCACCAAAACCTCCATGATCAAGTCGACCACGGCTGGAACTTCAACTTCAGTCGGATCTGCGGCACTCTTGGGCTGTGGAGTTTCTTCGGTGAAAGGATCCTCTTTGACTGACGGAGTGTGTATATGCTCCAAGAACACACCACTCGGAATGGCTTCTCTCTTGGAACCTATCTTTGCTAGATCATCAGCTGCTTGATTTTTTAGTCGGGGTATATGATGGAGCTCCAACCCCTCGAACTTCTTTTCCAGCTTCCTCACTGCACTGCAGTATCCAGTCATGGCTGGGCTTCTCACGTCCCACTCTTTCATCACCTGATTGACCACTAAATCCGAGTCGCCATAGACCATCAGGCGACGGACGCCGAGTGAAATGGCCATGCGCAACCCATATAAGAGGGCTTCATATTCTGCCTCATTGTTGGAGGAATCAAAGTGAATCTGGAGCACATATCTGAGCTTATCTCCTCTGGGGGAAACCAGGACAACCCCAGCACCGGAACCATTCAACATCTTAGAGCCATCAAAAAACATGGTCCAATGCTCCGAGTGAACTTCAGTCGGCTGCTGCTGTTCAATCCACTCGGCAAGGAAATCTGCTATTGCCTGGGACTTAATGGCTTTCTTTGCCTCAAACTTGATATCAAGGGGAAGAAGTTCAATCGCCCATTTGGCCACTCGACCAGTTGCATCTCTGTTGTGCAAAATCTCTGATAGTGGAGCGTCGCTGACGACTGTGATGGAATGATCAGAGAAATAATGAGCAACCTTCTTTGTGGTCATGTATATTCCATACACAAGCTTCTGATAATGAGGATATCTCTGCTTGGATGGAGTCAAGACTTCAGACAAATAATACACTGGGCGCTGAACTTTGAGAGCTTTTCCTTCTTCTTCCCGCTCGACCGTTAGCACAGTACTGACGACTTGTCCTGTGGCTGCGATATAGAGCAACGGAGGCTCTTTGCTGATTGGAGCAGCAAGCACCGGCTGGGTGGAGAGCAGAGTTTTGAGCTCGGCAAACGCTGCATCAGCTTCTGGAGTCCACTCGAACTTGTCTGTCTTCTTCATCAGTCGGTAAAGAGGCAATGCCTTTTCACCGAGTCGTGAGATGAATCGACTTAATGCAGCCAAGCATCCAGTAAGCTTCTGGACATCATGCACTCGCACAGGGCGTTTCATTTGGAGAATAGTGCCAATCTTCTCTGGGTTAGCGTCGATTCCCCGTTCGGAAACGAGAAAACCGAGTAACTTGCCACCAGGAACTCCAAATGTGCACTTTGATGGATTGAGCTTGATATCATACCTTCTGAGGTTGGCAAATGTTTCGGCGAGGTCAGCGAGCAGGTCGGAACCTTTTCGCGACTTGACAACGATATCATCCATATAAGCTTCCACATTCCGACTGATTTGAGTGAGTAGACACTTCTGAATCATTCACATAAATGTGGCTCCGGCATTCTTGAGGCCGAATGGCATGGTGATATAGCAGAAGCACCCGAATGGAGTGATGAAAGCTGTTTTTAACTCGTCGGGCCCGTACAGATGGATCTGGTGGTACCCGGAGTAGGCATCTAAAAAAGATAACCTCTCACATCCCGCGGTCGAGTCAACAATTTGATCTATGCGAGGGAGAGGAAAATGATCTTTCGGGCAGGCCCGGTTGATGTGCTTGAAATCAATGCACATTCGGAGCGACTTGTCCTTCTTAGGAACCATGACGACATTAGCGAGCCACTCGGAGTGGTATATCTCTCGGATAAATCCTGCCGCCAACAGTCGAGCCACTTCTTCGCCAATGGCTTTTCTCTTCTGGACGGCGGACCGCCGAAGATGCTCTTTGACTGGTTTTGCAGATGAGTCGACTCTTAGGCGATGCTCAGCCAGTCCCCTGGGAACACCTGGCATGTCAGCGGGCTTCCATGCAAAAATGTCCCAGTTCTCACGGAGGAACTGGATGAGCGCTTCTTCCTATTTTGGGTCGAGTGTCGTGGAGATGCGGGTCGGAGCTGCTTCGGGGTCGGTCGGGTGAATGTGAACAGGCTTCGTCTCACCGGACGACTGGAATGCAGACTCTGTGGCGGGCTTCTTGGATCGCAGCAAGTCACTCGGATCTGCGTTTTGCTTATATTCTTCGAACTCGACCGCTGTCACCTGGGAATCGGCGATCTTGGAGCCCTTCTGAAAGCACTCTTCTGCCTTTTTCCGATCACCGGTGACAATGATCACTCCTTTGGGGCCGGGCATCTTCAATTTGAGGTACACGTAGCATGGTCGAGCCATAAATCGTGCGTAAGCTGGTCTCCCCAAAATGGCATGATATGCACTCTGAAAATCCACGACCTCAAACGTCAACTTTTCTTTGCGAAAATGCTTCGAATCACCAAACACCACGTCCAAAGCTATCTAGCCGAGTGACTTGGCCTTCTTCCCTGGTATAACTCCATGAAAGCTCATGTTACTAGTGCTCAGTCGGGACATCGGAATGCCCATACCTTTCAATGTGTCTGCATACAAGAGGTTCAGCCCACTTCCACCATCCATCAGCACCTTTGTCAGTCGAGTGCCTTCGACAACTGGATCGACCACCAAAGCTTGCCTCCCAGGGGTGGCAATATGAGTCGGGTGATCAGATTGGTCGAATGTGATGGGTGTTTGAGACCACTTCAGATAATTTGCTTTTGCGCGGGCAACCATGTTCACCTCTCGGTTAATCACTTTCAGTCGACTTCTGCTTTCCACATCTGCAAAGATCATCAGAGTGGAGTTGATATGCGGATATCCTCCCTCACTGTCCTCCTTGTCTTCGGCCTTGTCCGACTCCTTCTCCTTGTCCTTAGACTGTTTTCCCTGAAACTGCTGGATCAGGAGTCGACATTGGCGAGTGGTGTGCTTCGGGTAAATGATATTCCCCTCTTCGTCTTTCTTCGTGTGAATGTGACATGGCATATCCATCACGTCGTTCCCTTATTTATCCTTTACCTTCTTGGGGTTCCAGGATCCTTTCGGTTTCCCCTTAAACTTTCCTTGAGTCACGGCCAGAGCCTCTCCAGGAGCTGCCGGTTCAGCCTTCCGCTTCTGTTTCCGACTGGTGTTTCCTTTTTCCGACTGACTCGGCTTGTGCTTGCCGCTTCGGAGTCGGTCTTCTTCTTCGCCGTTGGCGTACTTGGTAGCAATCTCCATCATCCGACTCAAGGTCATGTCACCGGTTCGACCAAACTTCAAACTCAGTTCTCTGTTCTTGACGCCGTCTTTGAAGGCGCAGACTGCCTGATGATCAGACACATTCTCCACAGTGTGGTGCAAGGTGATCCACCTCTGAATATACTCTCTGAGAGTCTCATTAGTTTTCTGCACGCAGACTTGCAACTCTGTCAATCCAGCTGGTCGCTTGCAAGTTCCTTCAAACGTTCTGACGAACACTCGGGACAGATCTTCCCAAGTGTAAATGCTGCTAGGAGGTAATTGAGTCAACCATGCCCTGGCAGAACCTTCCAACATGAGGGGCAAATGCTTCATGGCCACCTCGTCATTCCCACCACCAATCTGAACTGCCACTCGGTAGTCTTCAAGCCAAGTTTCAGGCTTAGACTCACCAGTGAACTTGCTGACTCCTGTTGCCAATCTGAAATTGGGAGGGATAACTGCGGCTCTGATAGCTCTGCTGAAACATTCAGGACCAGAAACATGCACTCGACTGCTTGTGGGTACATCTCTGTCGAGTCCACCTCGATGGGCTCTGTTCCGGTCGACCAACCCTTGCACGATAATGGATCGCGCGTCGAAGCCTGGTTCTCTGGGGTCGACTGGAACCCTACGCCCTGTACTGTACTGACGCCTATCATCTGGCTGCCGAGGAGCGTAAGACCCACCCCTCGGAGGGGAAT
>NC_057812.1:15054072-15066619 GCF_018294505.1 Triticum aestivum | reverse complement strand
AGTCTGTCGCCATATTGATCTCGCCGATTCTCGCGCCCTTCACGCCGCGGAGGCGACCTGGGGCTATGAGCCGACTGAACCGTATTCACAGTGACGGATCCACTGTGAATTCTGTTGCGCGACTGAGACACGGCTGAATTCTGATCTCCTGCTGCCCGGAGCAGATCTCTGATCTGCAGCAAACCTCTGCCAGCTTCCGACTGCGAAGGCTGGATGGACTCTGCTATACGGGTCGCAGCTGCTAAATTCTGAATTGGGGTTCGATATACCTGAGTCGGCGGGAAGAGTTGACGTCGACTGTTGTCGGGAACTCGTTGCCGCGCGCGCTCGTCGAGAGCTCGCTGAAGGTTCTCCAGTCGAGTGCGCTCGGCCAAATTGGCCAGACGCGCCTCCTCCAAGGCACGAGCCTCGGGGGTTTCTCCTGCGATGGGAATACGCAGGGGATCCTCGTTCCTGCGGCGAAGTTCCTCTCTTTGCAGAGAGTCGAGTGGCTCGGGTTGGTACTCTTCGTAGCCTCGTGTAGGGTCGCCGCCGTCACCTGCTCCACCACCACGGGCGAAGCCAGGGGGACTGTGGGGTCCGTCGACCATCAAGATTTCGGCCGCTGGATCACTGCTACCGCACTCGGATGCAGTCTCTACGGAGCCAGTCGACTGATCGAACAAGCCGTAGAGAGATTCGTTGGGCTCGATTGCCGCAACTTGGGTGGTGGCCGATTGGCGAGCCACCGCGTGCCTCACCCATCGCTGAAGCCTCGACCGGCCCGAGCGCTTGCGCTGGCGGGAGACCGGGAGGGCGGACAATAGAGGAGCTGACCGATACTGGGTCGACGGTTGCCGCAGCAGAACACCACGGACACATGCGCGAAAATGCGTCGCACCGCGGACGGGGAGCGCATCCACGTCGAGTGGAGCCTCCTGGAGCCATGCGGAGTCGTCGGCGATGAAGGCGAGAGTGCCGAGACGGATCTCTTGACCCTCGACCAAAACTTCAGCAGACACCATGATGAAAGTACTCGGAAGAATCGCAACTTCTCCACAAAATCGCTAAAACACCTGCCCCATGGTGGGCGCCAACTGTCGTGGTTCTAAGCCTGACAGTAGAGTGGGGGGTAGGTATGGAGAGGCAAGGTCCTAGCTATGGAGAGGTTATAAGCACAAAGGATGTACGAGTTCAGGCCCTTCTCGGAGGAAGTAACAGCCCTACGTCTCAGAGCCCGGAGGCGGTCGAGTGGATTATGAGTATATGAATTACAAGATGCCGAACCCTTCTGCCTGTGGAGGGGGGTGGCTTATATAGAGTGCGCCAGGACCCCAGCCAGCCCACGTAGGAGAGGGTTTAAGGTGAGTTAAGTCTGGGGCGTTACTGCTAACGCCCCACATAAAGTGCCTTTACTATCATAAAGTCTACTTGATTACAGGCCGTTGCAGTGCAGAGTGCCTCTTGACCTTCTGGTGGTCGAGTGAGTCTTCGTGGTCGAGTCCTTCAAGTCAGTCGAGTGTGTCCCTCGTTGGTCGACTGGAAGGCGACTTCTTCTAAGGGTGTCCTTGGGTAAGGTACTTAGATCAGGTCCATGACCCTACCCTAGGTACATAACCCCATCACAGTGCACTAGGGATATATGTTTGACATCATGAAGTGGTTTAGATCCGGTCTTGCGATGGATGGATATGTTTGCTCTCATGCTATCCTATTCTCATCGGCGGAACTAGCATTGTATTACGAGTAGGGCTCATCTATCTTGGGTGATGTAATCCAGTGGTTTCCAATAATTAGTATGAACAAGTTTTAAAGGTTGTTGTTACTATCCCCATGTAATCCATAGCTATCACAGGCCTGTGTCCAACATTGCCTGTCTTCTTCGAGGGTTCTCCTCAAATCCTACATCATCTCTTCGTCACATCCTCTTCTCTTCTCTCATCTTCTCCTCTCTACTCTCAATCATACAAAGCATTCACACATCCATAGGAATTTATTAACCAGAAAATAAAAAATGAAAAAACATAGATATCATAACCATGGCAACCAACACCATAGTATCCATATAATCCATATCAAATTTACATATCTAGCATATCATCCATCATCCACATCCAATTTGATCATCCAAACCTAAATCTAGCTAGCCAGATAATATATATTTCCATATCATCCATATATCTCTATTTTAATTTTATCAATATTAACCTAGCTAGGTGACCCATCATATCCATACACAATTTCCACATACAGAAGTCCTAACAAAATAAGAAGAAAAAAGGGTAAGAAGTGGAGCTAGCTCACCTTGGGATGTGGGAGACCGGTCGGCGTCTAGGTGGGCTGGCCCCGGGGTCAGTGGTGGAGCCAACATCGTGGTGGTATTTCCCGACGGCAGTCAGGGTGGAGGTGAGTGCTGGCGTCAGCACGGCTCGAGACGGCGAGCTCGGGCACGCCGTCGGGTTGAGGTGGTTGAGGGCTCCACGCCGGCCAACATGCTCAATTTATAACGGGGAGACCAAGGGATACATGGGATCAAAAATATATATTATTGTATTGAAATATTACTTATACTGCTAAAACAAGAGACAAACAAGCCACTTCATTTGTCGACATACATGGTGAAATAATTTTAGCCATTGATCTTAATTAGAATTGTTGAGATTTAAAAGTTATGTCAAAAAAATTCACGTACAACCATCGTCACAACAAGTTGGCTATATGAACACATATGCGATCTTCTAACAAAGGCATGTTTAATTAGGAAGAAAACACATTTTCTGCTTTTTTTTCTTTCAAGAGAGTCATGGTTTTGCTTCCGTGAGAGGCACGGTTGTGCTTTCGCGAGAATCACGGCCATGCCTCTCGGAAACGAAAAAACGCGTTTTCTATTTTTTTTTCTTTCGCTAGTCACGGTTTTGCTTCCGCGGGAGGCACGGTTGTGCTTTCGCGAGAATCACGGCCGTGCCTCCTCGGAAACGAAAAAAACACGTTTTCTCTTCTTTTTTTCCTTCCACAGAGTCACGGTTTTGCTTCCGCGAGAGGCACGGTTGTGATTTCATGAGAGGCACGAGTGTGCCTTTTTCGGAAAGGGAAAAACCCGTGCTCCCTGTTCGGTTTTTTCGTATGGTTTTTCTGTCTGGTTCTTTCGTGAAAAAAAACTTTGTCAAAACCTACCAACATTGGATTTAGTTTTGAAGATCTCAACGCGAGGAATCCAACGGTGAAAACGGTTCGAGATTTGGATGCACGGTTTAAGAGATAACAAGTTCTGAATAAACATATCTACAAAAAATGGGAAAACTCCTAGGTTGCGACAAGTGGTGCACATGCAACACGCCACTTGTCGCAACCTGGGGAGGTTAGGGTGATCTTTACAACGAGTACTCCTCAACTAGTGATTTTGATTAATTCTTTTTTCTGTGTTGTCGGCCACCGTCAAATCGTGTGAAGATAATCTGCCCCTCAAAAAAGAAGCCGTGAAGATCATGGTTTGTAACAAAAAAAGAAGGATTCTCCTGTGGTGTGCTAGTGTATATATTTCGTGTGTGTGCTCAGGAATATGCGATAGCTTTTAATAGAACTATAGAAGTGTATATGATCAATGGATTTGTTTACAACCTAAAAGTAAGTACTTAGCTGCCTGCCTGCAAGTGATTAAGAGATAGAGCAACATTGGTACGAAACATAAGATAGTGCAACATAAATCAGTGGATTTATTTACACGGGTCTGATTAAGATAGAGCAACCTAAGTGAGAAACATATGTATGACCAGGCCTCGTTTGATTTGTGTGGTGCCTGCCTGCAAGTGACTTGATTGACAACTACTCCATTTTACAACTAATTAATTAGCTGCATGATGGGTCAACCAACCCCAGGTACTCCACAAATCTCTAGTAATTTATTTGTGCATGTGAAAAGGTGATCCATCCAATGGCTTTGCCAGATGCAACCATCGATCGACAACTAGGCCAAAGTTGATTAACCAAAGCTAGCTAACTAAGCGTGTGGCTCATTGAGATCACCATACGAATTGATCAGTTAAAGGGTATGTTGTGTCTAATTAATATTGCCTGTTCAAATATATTGCATTCCCTGCCAAAAAGAAAGTATACGATCTTTACACGGTATGGCTATCTACCGTACAACATATGAGGTATAGCATGGCCTCTCTTGTGACAAATGGCGAACCATTGCATCTATAAATATACACGGGACGTTCCGGCAGGTACTTCTGTCACAACGGAATTAGACAGGGAACTCACAGTGGAGTCGGCGCAGGTTCCATGGAGGTCGGAAATGTTGCGTAATATGCAGGACTGCAATGTGTTGTTCTTGGACAATAAAGAGCCAACTATGTATGCGGAAGCGATGATATGTGCGTGCGTGCGTGCCTGCGTGCATTTGTGTAATCAGGGGTGGGCAGGGTGGTCAGGCTATGTTCCACTTCCACTCTGACATATCATATCCAATATATATTATAGAAGAAAATCTAAAAAGAAATATATTTTATATACGTTTTAATTGTTGGACTACCCTGACTCATTTTTAAAGTTTTTTAGGGATCCCATACTTTATTACTTTGGAATAATAGTCAAAGGGATACAAAGGGAGCACGCCGACTCTTTGGAGACGGGATTTAGAACATTCAGCGGTCCACATACATAAATTCTCAAATCTTCTATATCTAAATAGCTAGCCCCCACTAACTATTTCTCTCAACATGCAAGCATGCCACATCATCCCATAGCATGCATGAGAAAAGGCCCACCTCCACTATCATATGTCTCCCAACATGCAAGCATGTCACTTCATCATTAAACATGCATGAAAAAAAGACTCATCTCAACATGCAAACATCCAAGAGAATTTTCATTCTACTATGCTATTTAGATTTAATATTTTTTTTACAATTATATAGTAATCAAACATAATAAATCATATGTATTTTCAGTTTTAGCTTTTATATTATTACTTCAGTTATTCATTATTCATACAACGAATCACATTGAAATATGTTGCAAAATATTCCCGCAACAACATGCGGGGTATCATCTAGTAGTTGTAATCCACTACCTATTTTCCTCTTCATGCAATCATGCCAGGTCATCAAGTCTTGCATGTGTCCATAAGTTACAATTTGTGCAGTAATCAATCATGCATCTCAATTTCTTTCACTAATTTTTGTGCGGACATAGACCATGATGTTACACATTTTTGTAGCATGACCTACATATATTTGTACGTTGGACGCTTGGAGCAAATATATGTAGGTCATGATACACATCTTTGTTAAAACTGCCACCCCTTTGACTTCAATCCAATAGTTTTCTATTTTAATACAAATTTTTCTCACATGTCTCATATGCTTTATTCTTTTCAAAATATAATCCAAGAGCATGCTTAAATTTGTTTTTCAATCGTTTTAGTTTTTCAGCATATATTTATGCATATGTTTTATCATGGTTCCCGCAGCAACACATGGAGCATCATCTAGTTGTTCTGAACATGTGTGGCCGCATTGGTGGGGGTGAGAGGTTTTCATAAACAGTGCATCTTCTCGGGAATGCCTACGATCAGGCACAGAAGTTAGGAAACGAAATGGCCTTAGTGATTTGCGCGGAGGAGTCCATCATCCACATTCTATTCTCGTGCGTGGCAGATCAATTCCTATGGAGTTGCATGAAGGAAGTTGTGGGGTGTAGTGGTGCACCTCTGTTGTAGCCGATTTAATTGTGATCCCGGTTCAAACCTCGGGTAGGAGGAGACGCCTCACATGGACCTTATGGAATATCTGCAACAAACTTGCGATTGCCTGCAAACCTCTACTTCATGCTACGTACGCCATTTTGAAATGTATTGCCTTCTTGCAAAAGTGGTGGTTACTCACTACAGATATGGATCACAGCATCCAGGACAATATCATCACCAAACTTCAGGGCATGTTGCGTCGGCTATCTCCCGTCAACTAGTGATCTTTCTCTTCCGCTCTTTTCTTCCTGTTGGATTTTCTTATGCTGTGAGCCCAACAGACTATTGTTGTTTTGTTTTCGGTACCATGTACTTTGTTTTCATTAGTTGGTGCTTCATTATGAAACAGGGCTACGGCCTGGTTTGCCGAGTTAGGTGGTAACTATTCATTTCGTTTGAACAAATGGATATATTTCATGGAGATACATATATTCCTTATAATATGAAAGATAACGAGAGCCTGCTATGTCCTCGTGTATGTTTCCAGTGTAGCCACCGCAGCCGTAACACACCTGACAGGCAGGCTAGAATTTGATCTGATGGTATTGAGCTAGTCGATAATGAGCGGTAGCTGCATCCTCTCTGCAGACACGGAAATATTGTCTCTTAAAATGTTGTGTTGCCGTCCTATATAGCAGGATATACCGCATGTAGGACGGGATGGAGACATGATGGAGACGCGCTTAGATTACTGAACATGAAGTACTTAAATTACCTTGATTTTGGTGTGTTTGCCAAACATCCTGCCTGCATGTGTCACGCGATTAACGACTAAAGTTCAACACAGTTTACTTAGTTAACTAGTACCCCCTCCGTTCCATATTACTCATCGTTGATTTAGTACAACTTTGTACTAAATCAGCGACGAGTAATATGGAACGGAGGGAGTATTAGCCTATAAGCTGGCTGCGAGGACCCATCGACGACCACGGGGAGAGTTAACCAAAGCTAATAATTAAGGGTGTGCGGCGGCTGCAACTAGTGCCGCTGAGATCATCATGTGAATAGATCAATCAAAAGGCAGTGTACTGTACTACCAAACAGTAACATGATGCGCATGCCATTTGGCAATCAAGTGCATCCCTGCATACAATACGGCCAAAACTGTAGTTGTGCACATGTTCAGACGGCAACATCGTCGTACGAAATTGCTGTGCAGACGAAACTGCACACACGATGTGTAGCCGACAGTCAAATCCAACCGTAGAACAGTGCTGCTGCTGTGCATCACATGGCTTGAATTTAGCATCGTCCACAAATCGTCTGCGTGGCATCGTGTGCATAGCAGCGTTCATCGTCGTACCGTGTTATGCCAGCAGATACACATGCTTAGTATTAGCTAGCGTGCATTGGATGATTAATCTGTAATTATCACCTAGCGTATGCAACCATCATCAGGGGGTTGGAGTAATCCAAACATGAGTAAATATCCATGTAATAGCGTGTCCTAATTAGTAGTAGCTAGCAGGTGCAAGTACAAGTTGTGTCAGGCAAGTTGTGATTACGCTTGCCGGTGATTAGTTTTAGGTAAGTGGTAAGCTAGCTTTTTTTTAGAGAATGCCTTCATGGCTCACTTTATTGCTCAAATCACAGATACATCGTCAATTAACAAAGACAATAAATCTAGGAGGTTCCTCAACCCACACATTTGGTTGATCACCAGTCTTTAGCTAGAGAATGAACGACTAAATTGGCCTCCCTCGGACAGTGAACAAAGCTAACTTTAGTAAAAGAAATTGACTGAACAAGGATATCTTCGTATATGGAAGCAGCTGCCATTCCAGAAAATCCTTTGTTGATCAACGTATTTATGACTTCAATATTATCCGACTGAATCACCAACTTGTGAACCCCAACTTGATTAGCCAGATAAAGGTCATGAAGGACAGCAGTAGCTTCCACAGTCGTCGCATCAAGTACTGTAGTTAGTTTCAGATTACTAGCAGCTACAAATTGGCCATTGTCATCTCGAATAATAGCTCCTACTGACCCAGTTCCCAGGTCTATATCAAACCCTGCATCTACATTGATAGTCACATATCCCTCAGGGTCCTTGCACCATTTACTCATTCTCCCCTTAACAGGCCTTGATGTCGCCCTTGTAAAATTAGCCACTAAAACGTGGATAGACATTGTTACATGAGATATGTCCTGCACCTTTTCATCATGCACCTTCTGTCTTCTCATCCACCAAATATACCAAGCCGTGGTTAATATTACTTCCCTAATATCACTTAATGATTTGTCCACTGGTTTGATAAAATTGCTTGCAAATAAATAGTCAAGGACTGCACTCCCAACGCGATCAACCTCGCTAGCTTCTTTAACAATTTCCCATAGTCCCATTCTCTTCCAAATTTCTCGAGCATGTAGACAATGAAATAAAGTATGTTTTATATCTTCACAAGACCCAGAACATATTGGACAAGAGCTAACTTTTGTGGCATGCCTGTTTGCTAGAACCCCATAGCAAGGCAGGATCCCATGTAAGCACTTCCGCCCAAAAAAATTTATTTTTGCCGGCAATTTGCAAGACCATAGCTCCTCCCATACTTTAGTACAATTAACAGATCCTGGTCTTTCCAGTTCAATGATTTGCTTCCAAATTGAGATTCCCATTCCACATGATATGCCGATCTAACTGAGAAAAGACCGTTTTTTATTAAACCTCCAAGCCACGAAATCTTCCATTTCGTGCTGACTTAAGGGGATCGCAAGGATGTGTTCCACATCTATAGGCCAGAAAATGGACCGTACTAGTTCTTCGTCCTAAGCACCACTAATTGGATCAATAAGCTGGTCAACAGTCCGAATTAGTGCCTGACCTCTGGGTGTTAGTACCTTTCTATTTGAGTTTTGTGGGATCCACACATCCTCCCATATATCAATTTCCCTCCCGTCCCTTACTCTCCAGATAGCTCCCTTGTTAAAAGTATGTAATCCCGCCAAGATGCTCTGCCATGTGAATGATGAGCCCTTCTTCATTTTTGCTTTCATAATATCTCCATTTGGGAAGTGTTTACTCCTCAACTCTCTGGCGCAAAGGCTTTCTGGGTCTGATAAAATTCTCCAAACTTGTTTAGCTAACATTGCCTTAATAAAACATTGCGGGTCTCTAAATCCCATTCCTCCTCGGATCTAATCCCTAACAAACTCTACTCCTACATTTTCCTCTATTTTTTCTTTGAACCAAAGGAGCCTTGCAAAGAATTTTCTAGGAATTCCGTAGGATAGTATTCTAGTAGGAAAATTTCCTTTAGGGCCCTTTGTTTTGCAGGAATAGATTCACATTCATATACATGATTGGTTCATATCCCTAACAATTCAAAGAAAAATACATTAGCTCGGATCTAATGGGGAAAAATCATATCCATTAAACCAAATAACATCTCTTTTTCTATAGAATTTGAGATATATGTTACCCCATTTCATGTTCCTACACTATGAAATAGAGAAGGCCTTAGGTTCCTTTGAAAGAACGAGAGATAATTTGGCAAAAAAAAAATTATTTCGCGAGAGAACGAGAGATAAGATATAGTCTTGCACGGCCACTCATCTGACCGGCTGCGTGTAAGTACGTACCGGATTGTCATGCATGGTCAACTACTACCCGACCCAGCCTCTCCATGTGGATCTTAACCAAAGGCAATAATTAAGGACCTCATAATTAAGCGTGTGTGGCCCCACGGCGCCGCTGAGATCATCATGTGAACTGATCAATCAAAATGCAGTGTCTAATCATGTGAACCCGTCAATTTCTACAAATAAACAAATAGTAACATGGTTCTCCCTTATGCCAAATGGCTATAGATTAATTGTATCAGACACAGCTAATAATGTAATGCTGCGTGTCAGTGTGTGCATGTTCCGACGTCGACATTGCGGTACCGTGTGAAGCTACGATTGCCATGCCAGCAGATACACATGCTAAGCACCAGCTAGCTCTCTTTTTATTTTATTTTTGCGAACATCACTAATTTTTAATGAACATATCTAGCGTGCAACCATGATATATATCAGTGGATGTAGGAGCGTCATTTGTTTGCGTGGTAAAGAATTGCCGCCACCTACTTCATCTATTAACTTCTATAATGATCTTTCTAGCAGGAAATTGCTTGTCATCTACCGGAATTGAAGAAAACCCGGCAGTTCCACATCATATCGAGGCAGGCCAGAATTAAGAATGTGAGTTGATCGATATGGATGCATATTCTATTGTACCAGTATAACAAGGACCGATATCGGGGACCGGCCGGCCAGGCATATGGATACAGTGTACCAGGTTCTTGTGGGCAGAATGAGTCATATTTTTAAGGCTTACCATGTAGAACACTCGTCCCCTCCGCAAGGATTACCTACTAGATCGGGAACGCACCTTGGCGCGAGGGTGCCGGTCCCAGCGTTTTGATCAAGCAGGTAATGCAAAGATGGAAGCCAAATTATTAATGCGATGCAGTCGCTCCAATATACTCCCTCTGTAATAACTTAATGTGCAAGGAGCTTTTTGGTATAAAAAAGGTCTTAAGATACAGAGGTTGTAGCTTCCATAATTTCATCTGAATCTCTTAAACAGAAAGAACCACACATACATTTACTCATTATGTTCCAATCAATAAGGTGTTAATTGGAAGGACTGGCTAAGAATAAGGCACTTCTAAGAAAAGGTGACACTTTCATGCCTGATCATAAGAAAAATGTACATCAATATTCATATTATTTTAGCACCCAAAAAACACAAATTATCAAATTATAGTACTCAGATCCCTAGTTGCCTGATCTCCTTTTCCATTTTGAGAGCAGGAGTAGGAGAGGCCTGGTGCTTGATGTATTGAGCAAATAGTTAACTCAAGTAGTCCACGATTGAGTCTACAGCTCTTCCTTTCTGCTAGTGCTGCATTCCACTGTTTTACAGGCCTTGCAAAAAGTTTGGAGGGCTCATCATACACAATACTCACTCAGCTTATATTCCATATTGACATGCTGTTTCTTATCGAACATGTTTCCGTATGCATCACTTCGTCGTCACTAAACATGGGGAGACAGAGAGCAGTAAATATTTAAATTGTTGCATTCAAAATAGGCGCTTTCAATACCCAATTGTGATAAGACAGAACAATGGAGTGCACAGCGGAAGCATCTATGTTCAGGCAGAACATAAGATCGTATCTGAAAGAGAAGAAATGGAGCTCATTTGCATGCTAGTTGATCATTCCAGTAACATGCATTGCTGACTCCATAACTAAAATAGCACTACATTTTTCTACCTTATGATATCTGGCATTAGTACTGTAAAAGAGTAACTACATGCATATGTGTATTTGGAAGCAATATCAATAAAATAGAATGGGCGGAAGAGGGATGTCGTGGGTGGTTTGAAGCATAAAAATGGTACTACATGAACTGTAAGCGAGGCAAGGGGACCAGGAATAAATTGTTGCAGACTGGAAGGGTTAGCATATCATCCCTACTATTTCTTATAGCCTCAAAGTATCAAAGTGTATATTGTTGTTTTTCACATCCAACATACGCAAGTGACCGGCAATATTTTGTGGAAATTATAAGTACGACGTCATGTTAGATCTAAATGGAAATTAAAATTAGCAAGCGAAGTACATCTGTACTATGTTTAATACAGTATTTACCTTTTTTCAGTAATCGTCACTCATTATTATAGGCTTCACTTTTGCTTGCAAAACTCCACAGCATGGATGACGATAGACGCTATCGATGCAGATACATAGTAAAAGATCATGGTGAAGTATAAAGCCCAAAACACATTATCTTTCAAATAAATTTCGAAACATAACAACTTGCTACTTGAAGGCTACTCACGGCTTAGCTGTATGGATTTTAGAACAGCGTACCTCAGGTGGAGCATAGGCGGTCGACGTTCCGGCGAAATTGCTAGAACAGGGATACTGGATGCTTCCCTAGAGGGGCTTGAGTCCGTCTTCTATGTATCAGACCATCTCACAGTAGTATCCTGCACAAAGAGGAATAAGAATTTACCTTTTAGTGAGGGCTTCAATCTTGGAGGTAAATAAAAATATTTAGAGTTCACAAGTGTCTTTCAGTATAAATGCCATGAAAGACTACAGTGCAACTCATTGCATCACTTATCTGAAGAAACATTAAATATCTGGTGTGAAAACATTTACTTTTTGGAAGGAGATGTTTCCAATACAACCACCGCTAGAGAGAAATTTCTAATTAAGAATAAATCTGACACACTAATTCAGCCAATTCTCTGAGCAGCTTCTGTGAAAAAATTTCCACTGCATAAATCTAATTTATGTAGCTGAACAATTGAACATGAAACAGAGAAGAAGGGAGGAGGAACTGAGCTATTGTGAGCTAGCTGTGCCCCCTTGAGCTGGCCCCTCCTCTTGGAGAGGACAATGATCTGGTCGTTGAGCGCCTTTCATGCCGTCCTTCAAGCGGAGCTCGACGATGTCGACGGCATACTTCCTGCTGCCGGCCACTTCGCCGGCCAAGTGGCACCCCTTCTCCTTGGGAGCGAGCAAACTACATGAACAACGCCTTTCGGGCCCCATCTGGGCTGGGGCGACCCGCGCTAGGGTTCCGCCCCGCCGGCGGCGGCCTCCCTCGCCCCCTCCCGCCGGCACCGGCCGCCTCGCACGCGCCCCCCGTTCCCCCCTCCTCTGCCCCTCCCCCTCTCCCTCCCCCTGCGCTCCTGCCGCCCCCCGAGGCGGCGGAGCGCCCCCTGCCCTCCCCCCATCTCGGTCCTCCTCCTCCCTCATCCCCCTTCTCCGCCGCCGGCTGCGGCCTCCGGCGTGTCCGGGTGGCACCGGCGGCGGC
>NC_057812.1:15044544-15053614 GCF_018294505.1 Triticum aestivum | reverse complement strand
GGCGTCCTGCGGGCCTCGGGTGCCCTCGACGCCGCGGCGTAGCCGTTGGCTGCGGGGCGGCGCGGTGGGTGGCTGGCCGGCGGCGCCCGCTCGGTCTAGATCTGGGCCCTTTCGGGCCCCATCTAGGCTGGGGCGGGCCTGCGGTCTGGTGCGCGACGGCGTGGCTCCCTGGTGGTGGGACGAGGGGGCCGTGGCTGCGGTGGTGGTGGCTCCAGCGGCCGGTGTGCTGCAGCGTGGCTACAGGGACTGTCCGGGCCCGTTGGGGTCCGGCCGGGCCAGTGGTGGCCCGGCAAGTCCCTGTTGCCATGTCCGGTCGGCTACGCGCGGCGGTGGAGGTTGTTCCCACCTGTCGGCTGCGGTGCGGTTGCCTCCGTGCCCGGTGTCTTCTCGTCCCACCTCCAGGTCTCGTGTTGGTGGCATCAGTGAAACGGTGAAGATGGTGCGATATCCGTGGTGGCACAGGCTGGTGGGCGGCTTGTTGGGTGGTGCGCTTCTGATTGTCTGAGGTGGCTGTGGTGGCTTCGGGGCGGAAGAAATCTCTGGCGGCTCGTTCGCCACCGGCGCGGCTGCGCCCGTGGGCGTTGCCGGACCCTCCTGAGGGGCGTCGGTGATACCCCCTTCCCCATTGCTATCTGTATACTGGGGGAAACCCTAGGACTTGTCCGGGTAGCAGCAGCGTCGTCGTCGCATTTCTTCCTAAAGATGTTGCTTGGTACGCGAGGCTTCGGAGTGCTTGGCGGGCGGTGGTTCTTCTTCGGTGGATGCAGCGGGTGTCGGTCATCTTTGCTTAGTTGAGCTGCCAGCGTCGGCATTTGTTTCTTTTTTCTTTCTCTCCTTTTTCTTTTGGGCTTGTTTGTGCTGCGGCCCCAGCAAGCTGGTTGTATCGGTTGGACAGTGCTTTATAATCTAAAGCGGGGGGAAACCCTTTTTCTTCAAAGTGTTGGCCTATTTATGCACAGTGTATGAACCTAGGTAAGGCCCTGTTCAAAATCTATCCACTCCGCTCCAATCCGCGGAGCTGTGGAGCTCCCTTTGAGCCGCTCCGTAAAAATGAGCTGCAGTATGCTCCGCTCCGTAAAAATGAGCTGCAGTATGCTCCGCTCCGGTGCACAGTCGACGGAGCGGAGAGGAACCGAACAGACTCTAAGAATTTTCTGTTCGACATCCATCATGTCAATAAGGAGACCATGTTCTGAAATATAAATAGATGAGCGTTACCTGCTTGAAATGCTGACAACATATCTCCAGTCCAAAAAATAGGCGGTGTGCATCCAGAGGAAACTTCTGGTCGGCACGCCTGCCACATCAAAGTCAACACCTTTGGGTGCCAATCCCCTCCTTGAGAGGCTCCGGTGAGGATCCTCCCCCCTTCATGAATGAGAAATTAAGCAATGTGAGAACAAAAAGAAAGGTTTGTACATAGGTATGCCAAAGAGCACTGGACAAGTTATCTTACCCAAAGATCCAGAATGCTAGCTCACTATAAAATCAGCAAGGGGACCTGCAAAACAAACCAGTCAACACGCCAGTTTTATAGCTTCTCATATTTTTAATATTTGTCATCTCAATCTTTGATTTATGTTAAACAACATCTACATGTTATATCTGCTCCAGATTAATCATCCAAAATGCACTCTATACAATGGGGCATATATACCTGAAGCATTTGACAACGTCTAGATCAATTAAGAAAAGTATGCCTTCCCCGGCCATCAGAGAGAAAGGGAAGAACCTGGGAACCCGTAGATACATCAGATTCCGAGCACAGGCATCCACACCAATCTGAAGGAGCACCAGCGGCATGCCCAAACCCCGCCACCATGCAGCAGCCCATAGCAGTGTTCCCCATCAGCTACAGTAGCAAGGAGCCTGGCACTAAACCCTAACCAAAGGCTGTGGAATATAGGAGAATAAACATACATGAGCCACAGCCCGACACACAACGAGCAGAAAAGGGGAAAAGTGGAGAGGACGCTCACTACTTCCTTGTCGGCATCGGTGCTGATGCCTCCCTGCTCCCGGAGGCGTCAGCGACAGTGTCAAGGCTGAGGGCGAGGGAGAAGGGCTGGTCGCCGGAGGGGAGGCCGGTGGATCCTACCAAATCTCGTCTCTCTGCTTCCTTCTTGTCACCTGCTCTCACCGGCAGCGGCACACCATATCAGCACCACGAAGGAGAGGCCCATGGAAGGACGCGAAAAGGATGAGGGGGCTCACAACGGCTCGTTGCCAGTCTGGCGATGGCATCCTCGTAATGGAGGTCCTTCGGAGTTCACTGGAGGCTCATGACCGCAATGACACATGTTTGCCAAACTAACGAACAAACACTGGCTAGTTTACATCAAGGGTTTGCAGACATTACAATTTACTATCTAAAACAGTCTGACGTATACTGTAGCTACTACTTTTAAATAAAAACTAAACCTACAGCTATCTGCTTTCTGATTTTAGAGTAGCATAGTTCAATTCATGTAAGGCAAAAACATATATCAGTTTGAGGCTATTAGGAACATGGGCTCAAGTGTAGTTTAAAATTGAAACAACTAAATGTACTTTCTCCCTCTCTCTCCCTCCCTCTGTGTGAAAATTACAGAGCTAGAAGATATCATCATAGATGGTATGACATAAAGAGAAAACAAGGACCAAAGCGCATGCCACTTATGCATTTTATCTACAATTTGAGCATACAAAGAAGAAAGAGTGGATGCCAGTATTAATGCAGAAAATGATCTAATAATTCTCCAACACACAAGTAGCCTAAGCAATATATTTACAGAACATGCATATATATAGAAGTTAGTAAGTATTTTCTTATTACTGATTAGAGTAATCATAGCATAAAAGGTTCTTAGATATTATGAATCATATTTTCTCAACCTTAATAGTTTCAGGATAGAATTAAAAGTCTTTGAAAACCAATTGTTGGTTGCGCTACTTTGACATCCTTCTTCTGGACATTATCATGTTATTCCAACGACACCGAATGGACTATAGATAGAACTTTTTGTTAAGACAACCTTGCCATGCAACAACAGTAAGGGCCATATTGTCCAAAAAATCGATGAAATCGAAATGGAGAGTTACTTCTAATTAGGCAAGAAAATGAACCAGTCTAGACCTTTTCAGCGGGTTACAGAGCCGTGTCACACAAGGATAATAAAAGAGACCAAAACAAACAATAAAAGATCAAGAACCAAAAACAAACAATAAAAGATTAAATCAAGTATAACAATAAAAGATCAAGAACAACTTATATGGAACTTACTCTTACTCTTAACCAAATTAAATCAAGGACCAACATACTCTTAACCAAATTAAATTAAGGACCAACAACAAACAATAAAAAATCAAGAACAACTTATATGCAATAAAGATATAAGAGAGAAGAGATCTATACATAAGACGACTATAAACACCGGAGCATAAAGAAGCAACACCTTTAAATCAAATAAAAAGGGTTCAGGGTCCATTGCATAGTGGGCTCAGATTCGCCTTTCCTCAATCATATAACCTACCCCCATCGTCTCTTATCACTAGATCAATATGTTGATACAGTGGAGCTGCCCTGGTTATCACTCAACAAGAATGACCATCCAAGGACAAAACAACATGTATCACAGGATCACAAAGGATTCTAGAGACAAGAGGGAGGATCCAACTTGATACCCACGGGTGCCTCGATTGCTCAAAGGCACACTTATTTCAGCCACGGTTAATCATCATCGCCCTAGCACGAACGCCACTGATCAATTTAGCAAATCCAGGAGCATAGCTATATGACCAGGGCATTCACATGTAAACCACATAAGACGGCTATAAACACTAGAGCATAAACAAGCAACACCTTTAAATACAAATGAAAGGGTACAGGGTTCATTGCATAGTGGGCTCAGATCCCCTTTTCCTCGATCATATAACCTACCCCCATCGTCTCTTGTCACCAGATCAATATGTTGATACAGTGGAGCTGCCCTGGTTATCACTCAACAAAAATGACCATCCAAGGACAGAACAACAGGTATCACAAGATGAAAAAGGATTCTAGAGACACGAGGGAGGATCCAACTTGATACCCACAGGTGCCTCGATTGCTCAGAGGCACACTTATTTCAGCCACGGTTAATCATCATCGCCCTAAAAAGAATGGCTTCCGACCGGCCGGCTACAGCCCCTTGGCGGGGCACTAGAATTACACGTGATGGCATGAACAAGAGATTGACGGCACACCAGCTCGAAGGACAGTATCCAGCATCCCAGTTGTCTGATATCTCAACGCAAATGCATTCTGTTCAGGAAAGAATCCTATCTGTGCACTAAACAATATAACTCATTAAAAATGCACACAACCCAGAGATGTAAAAACATAATGACCAAGAATTTTATGCCTACTCATGATCTCAACCAATGTGACTTTGGTACATGTATTACTTTGATCACTTTCCATTTGAATAATCACAGTATTAAAATTATGACGGTGCAGTTTGATTATAATCAAATCAATCAAACAGCTATGCAAGTATGATTTCTATCAACAAAGAGCAACATCACGCCAGCCCTAAATTGAAGGATAGGTGCTTACCATATTTTCTATGATTGGCATGCATCTATTAGAATATATATGATGCATTTACTTTGGTTTTTCAGCCATCGCGGTCGAAAGCTTTAAACTTGACTTGTATTCTACAAAGTCACTGCAAGAGGCAGAGCCGCTGGCAATGCCATGGCCACCACCAGTTTTACCCACGGCATTGCGGGAGCGCCCGCGAGCAGCCGTGGATGAAGGGCGACCAACACATAGCCAAAAGGAAAAATGGCAGTCGACTATAAATAAAGAATTTGTTTATTTTTATAGAAATGACGGCAGGGTAGACCTTAAAACAAGTGACCAAACTTCAACTTGAAGCAACAACACACAGAAGTAATTTTCACCGATTTGTTATAAAACTAACATGAATATGGGACTGATCGAAAGATCCCCTTCCTTCGAACCTAGATGGACCATATAACATATCAAACTAACTATATAACATTGCCCATGATCACCGGCCAGCACAAAGATCTCATCAGCGACACCTCACGTCCTTCACATATTTATCAAGACACATATATGAAGTAAAGTAGTAGTAATGTATAAGAGTGTGGATTTTTCATACCCTCATGTATAATTAGAAGAACATGAACTGGAGTTATATATTGATAGTTACCATGGATGGAGAACTGAAAATTTCTAACACTGCAAATACAAAATTGTCAAGAATGATAATAAGCATGAAGAACTAAAATGTACTATCACTTCCATGTAGCTGAGAACCTAATATTGACAGAATCCACACCATGTTTCAGGTAAAAGTAAAAGCTTGTCGTGCTTACCGGGAGGGAGGCATAATGGATCTTCTGTAAAGGCACCAACATAGGTACACATCACATAGGCTCCTGAAAAAAAAAGAAATCATGCTTAACAATAACACAAGTGGGAATCAAGCAAATTGCAATGTTCATGGCTTCTTTTGGGGCAAAATCAGTACATCTTCAACCAAAGCAAAGAAAACACACACATATATGCATACAGTTTTATCTTAGCTAGCACCTCTACGCATACATGGACATAGAGCAGAATACAGCCAACAAGCCAAGCAAGGCAACAAACATGTGCTCTGTAAATAATTAGCTAGATCCAAGGCCTTCCTTGGCAACAAGGTACAAACAAATCAAGAAAGACAAAGAAAAATATCTTCTTTGGAACCTAGCTAAATCTGAGAATCTCCTCCACAAGAAGAAAAAAAAAATTGCTAATCCCTCTCCTCAAGGTAGACTGCAGCACACACGATTACATCTCAGAGGGGTAGAATACCAACCTGAGGCTGGATGACACACCCAGTACTCCATTGTGATTGTGAATCCATTCCCTAGCATATTGAGCTGCAAAAAGGGGATCAGCAGTGGAGAGAGAGAGAGAGAGAGAGAGAGAGAGAGAGAGAGACCTACGGGTTTAGCAGCCACCGTCGAGGTCAGAGGCCGCACCAGGGTGGGGAGGATCGCTGGGTGATAATGGTGAGGAGGACGAGCGCCGGGGCCGTGGTGGATGGAGAGGCAACTGCCGATGAGGAGGACGAGCGCCGGAGCCGTGGCAGATGGAGAGGCGACCTCAGACGAGGCTTTTGGCGCCCTCATCCTCCTCGGCGCAGTTGACCCGCGGCGCCCACGCCTCCGGCAACCGCGGCGCGAACCCGCGGAGGCACGCGCACACCCGGCGACGCCCTCCCTCTCTGCCCGCTTCCTTCACGGCGGGAGGATGGCCTGGGCGAGTGGCGGAGCCTAGGGTTTGAACGGGGGTGGGGAGAGGTGAGGCGGGGGAAGAGGAGAGGGGCTGGCGCGAGTGGGAGATGAGCGACGGCTAGGTCATCTCCACACGAGCCGTCGCCTTTTATACACCTCTAGATGAAATGATGAAAATGCCCTCGGTGGCCACCCAATTTTACAGGCGGTGGCACGAATGCTTCTATACTATTCATTGTAGCAGTGTCCGTTTTTTATTCAAAGGCCCGGATCTTCCAGACCCGAGATCGAACAGCCTGAAACGCATCAAAAGAACGATCCGACGGCCGACATTCGCTAAGCTCTGAGAACGGTCATGTTCTCCCTAGATACTTATTCCCTGATGCCGTGCTGGCTATGGATGTTCTCCCACGACAGCATCAGGGCCTACTTGCGGGCAAATGCAAACTTGGGCAAGTGCAATGTGCATACTCTTGCTCTAATAGAACCATAGGGATGGTCCACGTCGGCAGGACAAGCTCGGCTTTTCCTGGTGTCTCTTATTCCCCTATACTTTTTTCACGTACTTTTAATGTTTCATCTATTGTCTCTCCGGGACTAGCTCCGGGCTTTTCCTTCATATGCCACATATTTGAATGTGATAGAAGATTCTTCCAACTAGTATAACTCGATGCTACATCACGAGTGAAGATGAGGCGGTATATATGCACACACAACAAGCGACGGGGTATTTATGGTTGATGGTTGTTGATTCAGTACTATTGTCATGATGTCCTCAAATTCTGGAAAGGTCTAGGTGATATATTTCTTGCTCATCCTCCATTTCGAGAATAAAAAAACGTCTAGCAAAGCATGTGACCGTGCTTTAAAACTAGGTTTCCTCGTTTGTGATCGTGCAGAAATGCACCCTGAAAGTTTGGAAGCAATAATCAACACTTCTTTGTTTGTTTTCAGAAATGATCTTTTTCATCTGAATTATGTGGTTTTCTTGTATTGACTTAAAAGAGACAATAACCATTTATGTGTTCCATCATATTTTCCTTATTTTTTCACTAGGTTCTAAGGAGTTTTAGCAACATACCAAAATGTTTCTCCTCGTATTTTCCCACAGGATTTTTGGAGAATCCTATTTTTAATAAGATAATACGTCATGTACAAGCATAGATTAGGGGGGAATCTACACTTCCAACCATCATGCAGTTGTCTCTCAGGAAAAAGTATATGGTTAGATTGTTATTGTGCCACTAAGGATCTTAGTATCGTTGTCCATGCATTCGAATTTAAAAGGTCCTAGTGGATGTTAGAATTCCTACGTTTTTCCTCTGAAACTCAGATCGAAGGAAATTTTTCTCAATGTTTTTCATTTGCCCCATTCTTGTGAACAAAGTCATGGATAGTAGCAGCCTAGGAAAATTTCCTATTCCTATATTTTATCACTTTTTCTTTTGAACCACAGGAGTTCTTTTTTTTTTGAATGAAAGAGGTTTCCCTCCGATTTCATTAACGGAACCAAAAGCAGAGTTTAGTAGTCTCAAACAATGCACCCCAGGAACACCACGCAGTTTCATCGATTACATTTTTTGTCCCTACCCCCTATAACCAGGGCAAGGGGCCGATCCTAACATCCATCACCAACAACTAACCGAGTCACCAGACATGAAGAAGCACAAATCGACAAAAAAAGGAAAAGAAGCTGGTCTTCATTGGAACTCCAAGCGACGAACCCCCAGCCTCCATCCTTGCGTCGCCTTGTAGATTTCATTTGCCACCCGCTCGATTAGTCTTGCTCCCAGCTGCATTATTCTTTCCTCCGGCTTTTTTTTCTGCAAAATTGACCAATCCACAATCCAGTTACACATCAACCGGACAAAAATCATTGGATCATATATCTTTTTCGACCTGAAGATTATATCATTTCTACACTTCCAAAGAGCCCAGAAAATAGCTGCGCTCCCCACTAAAACCATTCCTTTTTCTAGGTTTTTAAAGGATTTTAACCATCTCCCCAGAAAACCGTCCAGGTCAGCGGGGCATCGCCTGAGATCGAAGGCGCATTTGATCAAATTCCAAACTAGTCTAGCCGTAGAGCAGTCAAAGAATAAGTGGTCGATGGTTTCTATTTTACCACAATATACACATTCCTTCGCACCTTTCCACCCTTTTCTAAGTAGATTATCTTTTGTCAATATACTTTTTTTGGTTATCAACCAAAGAAACATTTTGATTTTCGAAGGCACCTTAGTTTTCCACAGAAATTTATGTGGAAACCCCACACCCTGATTTATCAGAAAGGAATATAAAGATTTAACTAAGAATTGTCTATTTTTAGTCAGCATCCACATAGGTCGATCTGTTCCTCCATACATCCTGACAGATTCACATCTTTGCTTAAGGCTAGTCCAGAGTTCATTAGCTTCTGTATTTAGATTCCTTCTGAAGCTAAAAGCCTGCCACCCTTTGTTTATTGCTTCTGCCACAGAGATATTGTGGTCGAAGCTAATGTTATATAGTCTGGGGTATAGGTCTTTCAAAGGTCTAGCCCCAACCCACCAGTCCTCCCAAAACCTGGTTTCTTTTCCCTCACCAAGTCTTGTTTTTACATGTTGAAAATATATTCTCTTAACATCCATTAGACTGCACCAAAATTGGGAGTCTCCTGTTTTTTTTCTAGCCCTGCCAAGCATTTGTTTTGGATATATTTAGATTTCAAAATGTTTACCCAGGTTCCAGATTTAGTTTCAGTTTTCCATAACCACTTAGCCAAGAGGGATTTTTTCATAATATCCAAATTAATGAT
>NC_057812.1:15022104-15044313 GCF_018294505.1 Triticum aestivum | reverse complement strand
GATATTTCTTTTTATTATCATCTTCCTGCCACACTAATCTGGCTCTGAAAAAGTCAGCTTTCTTCCTCACTCCTACAGGTAAAGTATAGAAAGACATCATGAATAAAGGTATATTGGTCAGGCAAGCCTGCACTAGGGTTACTCTCCCAGCCATGTTGAGAAGTCTCCCCTACCAGCATGCACATCTTTTCTCAATTTTTTCAGTAACCCTCTTCCAAAATTTGTTACCCAGCCTGACATCTGCTACTGGTAAGCCTAGATATTTTATAGGCATCCCCCCAACTTCACATGTGAAAATGTCTTGGTATATTCTGGTTAATTTAGTTGCTTCCCCAAATAGGAAAATCTCACTCTTGTGGAAGTTTATAGTCAATCCCGACATCTGCTCAAAAGCAGTTAAAATGAATTTCAAGTTTCTTGCACTGTTCTCATCATCTTCTAATAGAAAAATTGTATCATCTGCATATTGGAGCATGTTTATCTCACAATCATTTAATTCAGAAAGAACTCCCTTCACAAACCCTCCTCTTTTTGCATTTTCTAAGATAATAGCTAAGGCATCCGCAGCAATATCAAATAGTAATGGTGACAGGGAATCCCCTTGTCTCAACCCTTTAAATGTTTTAAAGTATGGTCCTATTTCATCATTGACCTTTACTCCCACATGTCCCCCCACCATGGTTTGCATAACCATATCACACCATTTATCAGGGAATCCCTTAAGTTTCAGCATTTTGTATACAAAGGGCCATTTTATCTTATCATATGCTTTTTCAAAATCTACTTTGAACAAGAGAGCACTCTGTTTCTTTTTTGTGAACGAAGTTAAGTGCTTCATGCATCACCACAACTCCTTCCATAATATATCTTCCTTTTATAAAGGTTGTTTGATTTGGGGAGATAATTGGTCTGATCACTTTGCTCAATCTGGTCATCAGCACTTTAGTAATAATTTTAAAGCTCACATTTAGCAAGCAAATAGGTCTAAATTTTTGGATTTGTCTAGCATCTTTTATTTTTGGCACCAAAGTTATAATACCATAATTCAGCCTAGAGATGTCTAGCTTGCCAGAGTGGAATTCATCTAATAATTATTTTAACTCCCACTTCATCAGGTCCCAAAATTCTTGATAAAATTCCACTGGCAGGCCATCAGGTCCAGGACTTTTGTTTCTCTCCATGGGAAAAACCACCTCATGAATTTCTTGCATACTAAAAGGTTCAACCAGAGTTTTACTTTGTTCCCCTGTAATGCCAGGGGCCTCTTGTATGTTTAAGTTCACATTAGAAACCTCAGGCTGGCCAAACAATTCTTTGTAAAAATTAGTAATGTATTTGGTCAGTTCATCATCTCCCTCAATCACCCCTTCTTCCTGGTTTAAGGAAAAATTTCTATTTTTTCTTCTTCTTCCATTTACTTTGGCATGATAATACCTAGAGTTATTATCTCCATCTTTAATTTCCTTGTCTTTATATCTCTGTAACCATTTAATTTCCTCCTGTTTCAGCAACCTCCCCAGTTGTTTCCTTAGTTCCTTCTGTTCAATCATGTCTGTAGCTGATAAACCCATAATCTCTACCTTTTTGTCTATATCATCCAATCTACTCATTATATCTTTTTTGATTTTTCTATCTACTGCATCTGAGTTTAGTATCCATCCTCTCACTTTTTGTCTAAAAACTCTTAGTTTCTTTTGCCATCTATCCAATATACTCCCCCAACCTGCACATTCCCTACCTTATGGACATAATCCTTAAATCCATCTTTGAGCATCCAAGCATTTTCAAATCTAAAAATGGCATTACTATTCTTTTTGTCACCAGAGTCCACAATCAGTGGTGTATGATCTGACAGCTCCCTTTCTAAAGCTTGAACAGTGGTTAAAGGATACTTCTCTTCCCAATCAGGATAGATGAGCACCCTATCTAGTTTTTCATAAGTGGGGTCTTCTTGGTTATTGGCCCAAGTATATTTTCTCCCCCCTAAAGGTATTTCCCTCAATCCAGCCTGCTCAATAATAGCATTAAACACAAAACTCCAATGGTCAGTCCAGTGGGTTTGTTTTTTTCAGTGCTGTTTCTGATAATATTAAAATCTCCCCCAATCATCATGGGGACTGAGGAACAACCCTGATATAGTCTGGACATCTCTGCCAAATAGGCAGTTTTGCCAGCAGGCTGTGCATCCCCATATACTACTATAAGGTTCCATTCAAATTTACTTTTTTTGTCAAAAACCAATATCCTAATAAAATAAGTCCCCATTTCTGTGTTAATAATATCAAAATTGTCACAATTAACACCTACTAGGATCCCTCCAAATTTTCCCCTTGGTTTGGATCATTTCCATTCAAAGTTTCTCCCCCCACACAAATTGTGTAGTGAAGGAAATATGCCCTAGAGGCAATAATAAAGTTATTATTTATTTCCTTATATCATGATAAATGTTTATTATTCACGCTAGAATTGTATTAACCGGAAACATAATACATGTGTGAATACATAGACAAACAGAGTGTCACTAGTATGCCTCTACTTGACTAGCTCGTTAATCAAAGATGGTTATGTTTCCTAACCATGAACAAAGAGTTGTTATTTGATTAACGGGATCACATCATTAAGTGAATGATCTGATTGACATGACCCATTCCATTAGCTTAGCACCCGATCGTTTAGTATGTTGCTATTGCTTTCTTCATGACTTATAAATGTTCCTATGACTATGAGATTATGCAACTCCCGTTTGCCGGAGGAACACTTTGTGTGCTATCAAACGTCACAACGTAAATGGGTGATTATAAAGGTGCTCTACAGGTGTCTCCAAAGGTAGATGTTGGGTTGGCGTATTTTGAGATTAGGATTTGTCACTCCGATTGTCGGAGAGGTATCTCTGGGCCCTCTCGGTAATGCACATCACATAAGCCTTGCAAGCATTGCAACTAATGAGTTAGTTGCGAGATGATGTATTACGGAACGAGTAAAGAGACTTGCCGGTAACGAGATTGAACTAGGTATTGGATAGCGACGATCGAATCTCGGGCAAGTAACATACCGATGACAAAGGGAATAACGTATGTTGTTATGCGGTCTGACCGATAAAGATCTTCGTAGAATATGTAGGAGCCAATATGGGCATCCAGGTCCCGCTATTGGTTATTGACCGGAGACGTGTCTCGGTCATGTCTACATTGTTCTCGAACCTTAGGGTCCGCACGCTTAAGGTTTCGATGACAGTTATATTATGAGTTTATGAGTTTTGATGTACCGAAGGAGTTCGGAGTCCCGGATGAGATCGGGGACATGACGAGGAGTATTGAAATGGTCGAGACGTAAAGATCGATATATTGGACGACTATATTCGGACATCAGAAAGGTTCCGAGTGATTCGGGTATTTTTCGGAGTACTCAGTAGTTACGGGAGAAGCAATGGGCCTTGATGGGCTTTAGTGGGAAGAGGAGAAAGGGCCAAGGGGCTGCTGCGCCCCCCCCCCTCCCCTCTGGTCCGAATTGGATTAGGGAAAAGGGGGCCACCCACCTTTCCTTCTCCTCCACTTCCTTCTCCCTTCCTCCCCTCTTGGTGGACTCCTACTAGGACTTGGAGTACTAGTAGGACTCCACATCCTGGCCGCATCAAGCCTTGGCCGGCCTCCTCCTCCTCCATCCTTTATATACTGAGGCAAGGGGCACCCTAGGACACACAAGTTGATCTTCGTGATCGTTCCTTAGCCGTGTGCGGTGCCCCCTTCCACCATATTCCACCTCGGTCATATTGTAGCGGTGCTTAGGTGAAGCCCTGCGACGGTAGAACATCAAGATCGTCACCACGCCGTCGTGCTGACGGAACTCCTCCCCGAAGCTTTGCTGGATCGGAGCCCAGGGAGCGTCATCGAGCTGAACGTGTGCCAAGAACTCGGAGGTGCCGGAGTAACGGTGCTTGGATTGGTCGGATCGTGGAGACGTACGACTACATCAACCAAACGCTTCCGTTGTCGATCTACAAGGGTACGTAGATCACACTTTCCCCTCTCGTTGCTATGCATCACCATGATCTTGCGTGTGCGTAGGAATTTTTTTGAAATTACTACGTTCCCCAACAATGGCATCCGAGCCTAGGTTTTATATGTTGATGTTATATGCACGAGTAGAACACAAGTGAGTTGTGGGCGATATAAGTCATACTGCTTACCAGCATGTCATACTTTGGTTCGGCAGTATTGTTGGACGAAGCGGCCCGGACCAACATTACGCGTACGCTTACACGAGACCGGTTCTCCCGACGTGCTTTGCACAGAGGTGGCTTGCGGTTGACAGTTTCTCCAACTTTAGTTGAACCGAGTGTGGCTACGCCCGGTCCTTGCGAAGGTTAAAACAGCACCAACTTGACAAACTATCGTTGTGGTTTTGATGCGTAGGTAAGATTGGTTCTTGCTTAAGCCCGTAGCAGCCACGTAAAACTTGCAACAACAAAGTAGAGGACGTCTAACTTGTTTTTGCGGGGCATGTTGTGATGTGATATGGTCAAGACATGATGCTAAATTTTATTGTATGAGATGATCATGTTTTGTAACCGAGTTATCGGCAACTGGCAGGAGCCATATGGTTGTCGCTTTATTGTATGCAATGCAATCGCGATGTAATGCTTTACTTTATCACTAAGCGGTAGCGATAGTCGTGGAAGCATAAGATTGGCGAAACGACAATGATGCTACGATGGAGATCAAGGTGTCGCGCCGGTGACGATGGTGATCACGACGGTGCTTCGGAGATAGAGATCACAAGCACAAGATGATGATGGCCATATCATATCACTTATATTGATTGCATGTGATGTTTATCTTTTATGCATCTTATCTTGCTTTGATTGACGGTAGCATTATAAGATGATCTCTCACTAAATTATCAAGAAGTGTTCTCCCTGAGTATGCACCGTTGCGAAAGTTCTTCGTGCTGAGAGACCACGTGATGATCGGGTGTGATAGGCTCTACGTTCAAATACAATGGGTGCAAAACAGTTGCACACGCGGAATACTCAGGTTATACTTGACGAGCCACGCATATACAGATATGGCCTCGGAACACGGAGACCGAAAGGTCGAGCGTGAATCATATAGTAGATATGATCAACATAGTGATGTTCACCAATGAAACTACTCCATCTCACGTGATGATCAGACATGGTTTAGTTGATTTGGATCACGTGATCACTTAGAGGATTAGAGGGATGTCTATCTAAGTGGGAGTTCTTAAGTAATATGATTAAATTGAACTTAAATTTATCATGAACTTAGTCCTGGTAGTATTTTGCAAATTATGTTGTAGATCAATAGCTCGCATTGTTGCTTCCCTGTGCTTATTTTGATATGTTCCTAGAGAAAATTGAATTGAAAGATGTTAGTAGCAATGATGCGGATTGGATCCGTGATCTAAGGTTTATCCTCATTGCTGCACATATGAATTATGTCCTTTGATGCACCGCTAGGTGACAGACCTATTGCAGGAGCAGATGCAGACGTTATGAATGTTTGGCTAGCTCAATATGATGACTACTTGATAGTTTAGTGCACCATGCTTAATGGCTTAGAATCGGGACTTCAAAAACATTTTGAACGGCATGGACCATATGAGATGTTCCAGGAGTTGAAGTTAATATTTCAAGCAAATACCCGAGTTGAGAGATATGAAGTCTCCAACAAGTTCTATAGCTAAAAGCTGGAGGAGAATCGCTCAACTAGTGAGCATGTGCTCAGATTGTCTGGGTACTACAATCGCTTGAATCAAGTGGGAGTTAATCTTCCAGATAAGATAGTTATTGACAGAATTCTCTAGTCACCATCACCAAGTTAGTAGAACTTCGTGATGAACTATAGTATGCAAGGGATGATGAAAACGAATCCCGAGCTTTTCATGATGATGAAATCGATGAAGGTAGAAATCAAGAAAGAACATCAAGTGTTGATGGTTGACAAGATCACTAGTTTCAAGAAAAGGGCAAAAGAAAAAAGGGGAACTTCAAGAAAAAACAGCAAGCAAGTTGCTGCTCATGTGAAGAAGCCCAAGTCTGGTCCTAAGCCTGAGACTAAGTGCTTCTACTGCAAAGGGACTGGTCACTGGAAGCGGAACTACCCCAAGTGATTGGCGGATAAGAAGGATGGCAAAGTGAACATAAGTATATTTGATATACATGTTATTGATGTGTACTTCACTAGTGTTTATAGCAACCCCTCAGTATTTGATGCTAGTTCAGTTGCTAAGAGTAGTAACTCAAAACGGGAGTTGCAGAATAAACAAAGACTAGTTAAGGGTGAAGTGACGATGTGTGTTGGAAGTGGTTCCAAGATTGATATGATCAACATCGCACACTCTCTATAATTTCGGGATTAGTGTTGAACCTAAATAAGTGTTATTTGGTGTTTGCGTTGAGCATGAATATGATTTGATCATGTTTATTGTAATACGGTTATTCATTTAAGTAAAAGAATAAATTGTTGTTCTGTTTACATGAATAAAACCTTATATGGTCATACACCCAATGAAACAAGTTCGTTGGATCTCGATCGTAGTGATACATATATTCATAATATTGAAACCAAAAAGATGCAAAGTTAATAATGATAGTGCAACTTATTTGTGGCACTACCGTTTAGGTCATATTGGTGTAAAGCGCATGAAGAAACTCCATGCTGATGGGCTTTTGGAATCACTTGATTATGAATCAGTTGATGCTTGCGAACCATGCCTTATGGGCAAGATGACTAAAACGCTGTTCTCCGGAACAATGAAGCAAGCAACAAATTTGTTGGAAATCATACATACTGATGTATGTGGTCCGATGAATATTAAGGCTTGCAAAAGATATCATTATTTTCTAACCTTCACAGATGATTTGAGCAGATATGGGGATATCTACTTAATGAAACACAAGTCTGAAATATTTGAAAAGTTCAAAGAATTTTAGAGTGAAGTGGAGAATCATCGTAACAAGCAAATAAAAGTTTCTATGATATGATCACAGAGGTAAAATATTTGAGTTACGAGTTTGGCCTTCAGTTAAAACAATGTGAAATAGTTTTACTACTCACGCCACCTGGAACACCACAGCATAATGGTGTGTCCGAACGTCATAACCGTACTTTATTGGATATAGTACAATCTATGATGTCTCTTACCGATCTACCACTATCGATTTGGGGTTATGCATTAGAGACAGCTGCATTCACGTTAAAAGGGCACCATCTAAATCTGTTGAGACGACACCGTATGAACTGTGGTTTGGCAAGAAACCAAAATTGTCATTTCTCAAAGTTTGGGGTTGCAATGCTTATGTGAAAAAGTTTCATCCTGATAAGCTCAAACCCAAATCAGAAAAGTGTGTCTTCATAGGATACCCAAAAGTTATTGTTGAGTACACCTTCTATCACAGATCCGAAGGCAAGACTTTTGTTGCTAAATTTGGAAACTTTCTGGAGAAGGAGTTTCTCTCAAAAGAAGTGAGTGGGAGGAAAGTAGAACTTGATGAGGTAACTGTACCTGCTCCATAATTGGAAAGTACTTCATCACAGAAATCTGTTCCTGTGACTCCTGCACCAATTAGTGAGGAAGATAATGATGATGATCATGTAACTTCGAATCAAGTTACTACCAAACCTCGTAGGTCAACCAGAGTGAGATCCGCACCAGAGTGGTACGGTAATCCTATTCTGGAGGTCATGTTACTTGACCATGACGAACCTACGAACTATGAGGAAGCGATGATGAGCCCAGATTCCGATAAATGGCTTGAGGCCATGAAATCTGAGATAGGATCCATGTATGAGAACAAAGTGTGGACTTTGGTGGACTTTCCCGAGGATCGGCAAGCCATAGAATATAAATGGATCTTCAAGAGGAAGATGGACGCTGATAGTAGTGTTACTATCTACAAAGCTAGAATTGTCGCAAAAGGTTTTCGACAAGTTCAAGGTGTTGACTACGATGAGATTTTCTCACTCGTATATATGCTTAAGTCTGGCCGAATCATGTTAGCAATTGCCGCATTTTATGAAATCTGGCAAATGGATAAACAAAACTGCATTCCTTAATGGATTTCTTAAAGAAGAGTTGTATATGATGCAACCAGAAGGTTTTGTCAATCTTAAAGGTGTTAACAAAATAGGCAAGCTCCAACGATCCATCTATGGACTGGTGCAAGCATCTCGGAGTTGGAATATACGCTTTGATAAGTTGATCAAAGCATATAGTTTTATACAGACTTACGGTGAAGCCTGTATTTACAAGAAAGTGAGTGGGAGCACTACAACATTTCTGATAAGTATATGTGAACAACATATTGTTGATCGGAAATAATGTATAATTTTCTGGAAAGCATAAAGGAATATTTGAAAGGAATTTTTTCAAAGAAAGACCTCAGTAAAGCTTCTTACATATTGAGCATCAAGATCTATAGAGATAGATCAAGACGCTTGATAAGTTTTTTCAATGAGTACATATCTTGACAAGATTTTGAAGTAGTTCAAAATGGAACAGTCAAAGAAAGAGTTCTTGCCTGTGTTGCAAGGTGTGAAATTGAGTAAGACTCAAAGCCCGACCACTGCAGAAGATAGAAATAGAATGAAAGTCATTCCCTATACCTCAGACATAGGTTCTATAAAGTATGCCATGCTGTGTACCAGATCTGTTGTATACCCTACACTGTGTTAAGCAAGGGAGTACAATAGTGATCTAAGAGTAGATTACTGGACAGCGGTCAAAATTATCCTTAGTGGAATAAGGAAATATTTCTCAATTATGGAGGTGACAAAAAGGTTCGTCGTAAAAAGTTACGTCGATGCAAGTTTTGACACAGATCTGGATGACTCTAAGTCTCAATCTAGATACATATTAAAAGTGAGAGCAATTAGCTAGAGTAGCTCCAAGCAGAGCATTGTAGACATAGAATTCACAAAATACTTACGGATCTGTATGTGACAGACCCGTTGACTAATATTATCTCACAAGCAAAACATGATCACACCTTAGTACTCTTTGGGTGTTAATCACATAAACGATGTGAACTAGATTATTGACTCTAGTAAACCCTTTGGGTGTTGGTCACATATCAATGTGGACTATGGGTGTTAATCACATGGTGATGTGAACTATTGCTGTTAAATCACATGGCGATGTGAACTAGATTATTGACTCTAGTGCAAGTGGGAGACTGAAGGAAATATGCCCTAGAGGCAATAATAAAGTTATTATTTATTTCCTTATATCATGATAAATGTTTATTATTCATGCTAGAATTGTATTAACCGGAAACATAATACATGTGTGAATACATAGACAAACAGAGTGTCACTAGTATGCCTCTACTTGACTAGCTCGTTAATCAAAGATGGTTATGTTTCCTAACCATGAACAAAGAGTTGTTATTTGATTAACGGGATCACATCATTAAGTGAATGATCTGATTGACATGACCCATTCCATTAGCTTAGCACCCGATCGTTTAGTATGTTGCTATTGCTTTCTTCATGACTTATACATGTTCCTATGACTATGAGATTATGCAACTCCCGTTTGCCGGAGGAACACTTTGTGTGCTATCAAACGTCACAACGTAAATGGGTGATTATAAAGGTGCTCTACAGGTGTCTCCAAAGGTAGATGTTGGGTTGGCGTATTTTGAGATTAGGATTTGTCACTCCGATTGTCGGAGAGGTATCTCTGGGCCCTCTCGGTAATGCACATCACATAAGCCTTGCAAGCATTGCAACTAATGAGTTAGTTGCGAGATGATGTATTACGGAACGAGTAAAGAGACTTGCCGGTAACGAGATTGAACTAGGTATTGGATAGCGACGATCGAATCTCGGGCAAGTAACATACCGATGACAAAGGGAACAACGTATGTTGTTATGCGGTCTGACCGATAAAGATCTTTGTAGAATATGTAGGAGCCAATATGGGTATCCAGGTCCCGCTATTGGTTATTGACCGGAGACGTGTCTCGGTCATGTCTACATTGTTCTCGAACCGTAGGGTCCGCACGCTTAAGGTTTCGATGACAGTTATATTATGAGTTTATGAGTTTTGATGTACCGAAGGAGTTCGGAGTCCCGGATGAGATCGGGGACATGACGAGGAGTCTTGAAATGGTCGAGACGTAAAGATCGATATATTGGACGACTATATTCGGACATCAGAAAGGTTCCGAGTGATTCGGGTATTTTTCGGAGTACCAGGTAGTTACGGGAGAAGCAATGGGCCTTGATGGGCTTTAGTGGGAAGAGGAGAAACGGCCAAGGGGCTGCTGCGCCCCCCCCCCCTCCCCTCTGGTCCGAATTGGACTAGGGAAAAGGGGGCCGGCCACCTTTCCCTCTCCTCCACTTCCTTCTCCCTTCCTCCCCTCTTGGTGGACTCCTACTAGGACTTGGAGTCCTAGTAGGACTCCACATCCTGGCCGCATCAAGCCTTGGCCGGCCTCCTCCTCCTCCATCCTTTATATACTGAGGCAAGGGGCACCCTAGGACACACAAGTTGATCTTCGTGATCGTTCCTTAGCCGTGTGCGGTGCCCCCTTCCACCATATTCCACCTCGGTCATATTGTAGCGGTGCTTAGGCGAAGCCCTGCGACGGTAGAACATCAAGATCGTCACCACGCTGTCGTGCTGACGGAACTCCTCCCCGAAGCTTTGCTGGATCGGAGCCCAGGGAGCGTCATCGAGCTGAACGTGTGCCAAGAACTCGGAGGTGCCGGAGTAACGGTGCTTGGATCGGTCGGATCATGGAGACGTACGACTACATCAACCAAACGCTTCCGTTGTCGATCTACAAGGGTACGTAGATCACACTCTCCCCTCTCGTTGCTATGCATCACCATGATCTTGCGTGTGCGTAGGAAATTTTTTGAAATTACTACGTTCCCCAACATGTAGTTCATTCTTTGAAAAGTCCCCTTTAATAGTTTTCTGGATCCCCACAAAATCCAGTATCCTGTTAATAATGCTCTCCTTAATAAAAAAATTCTTACTGTCCTTTCCAATTCCCCTAACATTCCAGAACATCCCTATCATTGTTACCCTACTCTAAACTATTTTATGTTTCTTCTTCCCTTTTCCAAATCTACTAGCTGTCTTCCCACAGGAAAATCCTGGTGAGTTCAAGCTATTTCTTTTTGTTTTAGCAAAGAATTTTTTGAGATGAGTGATATGATCTATTTCTAGCTCAGCATCAGAATTGTCCTCATTAGAACATATTTCTGCTATGTCTGTATCTCCAATATCAATAAGGTTAGGTTCATGAGAATGACCTTCCTTTTCTTTCTGTTTGCAAATATGCTATAAGTAGAAATCTCTTCTACATTGTTCCATTTTATCTATCATATCCAGATTGGATTCAATCATGTTAATGGAGCACCCCAGATCAATCCCAATCTGGTCTGCCATATCCAGCAATGATGTTTTGTGACAATTTAAATTCTGATACTTACCATAGTTGTCCTTAGCAGCAGCTCTTTCTTTGGCCAACTCTTCAATCTTGGCATCTTGTTTGCCAGCTAGTCTCCCACATCTCCTTAGCTGTTCTTCTTCTGTCTCATTGTTGTCTGTGTCTTTATCCCCTGTCTTCACACCCACCTTAGTGCCAAAGGACACAGATTCCTGACTAGCATTGTAACCCACTGCCTCATTGTAGTTGTTGTGATCATCTTCTCCCTTTTTTTCTGAGTCCAAAATCATCAGATCAACATCAGTGATCTCCTCCATTTCTTTTTCTCTAGCTTCCCACATTTCTATTTTATCCACACACTTATCAATCACTCCCTGTTGTTTGTTAATAATATCCATAAGAGTTTTTTTGTCCTGTCCTAATTCCGTAATCTTCTTCTCCTCTTTCATTCTGAGAGCTTTTTGTCTTGCCTTGTCTTCTTCTAGGTCAACCACCTTTTTCATGATTATTTCCATGCAGTTTTCCACTTCCTTTCTTGCCTCCATCTCCAGCATTTGTTCTTTTTGAATCCTTACAATCTCCTCATTCTTCTTTTTCATCTCCTCAAACTAAGCTAATCCCAAGCTTCCCAAAGATATCATCTCTTTATTTCCAAGTCCTTCCTCATCGCCTCCCTTGTGTCTTTTTCTCAGAGTCTCCTCATCATTGTCTCCATCTGAACTCTCCTTCCCCTGTCTTTTATGTTCTCCATACCATCCCATTTCCACCACACTCTCCAACTCAGGAACAATCTTGTATATCATCAAATCTTTGTCAGTGATTTCGGTGAATGCTGGTATTTTGTCATAGTCTCTTATTCCAACCTTAGCTCTGATCTTCTCCTTGGCAATAGTGTTCATATCAATTTCTAGCACAGGCTCTAGGGTTGCAGCCACTTCACACATCCCAAAGAAGTGCCTAAAGCATTCTGGGACCTTCCCAAACAGAGCCCATATGGTGTGAAGCTTACCTACTGCCTGAGAATCAAAGCTCCATCCCTTCACATTTATAACTGCTCCAGAGCCCAACAATGTGAAATCATTGCACTTACTTAGCTCCACCAATCTTCCTTTATTTGAGAATCTGACCAAGAAGGCATTTTCTCCTTGTTTCTTGCACCTCCACTGCCAATTCCAGTTAAACATATAATGCAGTCTGTCAACCAACTGTGTTTCATTGATTGTCCCCAAAACCACTGTGATTATGGCCATAGGGTTGGGGTTTTCCATTTCCAAGACTTCGTTAGCGCTCTGAACCAGTAGCACGCCCAGCCCCCTTGCAGCATATCTAACAAATTGGGTACATGTTTGATTTGTTTCAACCAGTTGCACTCGTCTGTGACATGGTTTTTCTTGCCACATATCACATAGTGTCCCAGAGGGCAATCTTTAGTCAAGTGATTGATTTCCTTGCATTTGTTGCAAAACATTTTGTTCTGCCCCCCTGTTCATGTCCTTCCTCCCTCCCGCTGGCTTCTGTTAGTGTAGGTATCTCCATCCCCAGCACCAAAGTTCCTCTGCCTTTGAGTCCCACCTGTGTTGTAGCTCATCAGGGCTTCTCTTCCTTGAATCCCTACGCTCCTGGGGTCAGGCACCCCTCTGTTCATCCCACTGTCTCTGATTTCACTTCCCCCGCTGCCTTGAGCAGTACCACCACCAGATCTAATATTTGCCTCACCACCAGCAAGATTTTTCCCTTGCGATATTTGCGCTAGAAGGGCATTGAGCAGTACCTGTTGTTGTTGAAGTAGCTCTTGTCCACCTTTCTCCAAAGCTCCAGACGCGGTCCCCTGCTCAATCCTCTGCCCTTCCTCTTTCCTTTTGTCCTTATTCTTCACACTTTCCTCATCTTCGCCTCTCCCTCCTGATGCTACTTCTTGCCGGACCTCTTGTCTCTCTTGGCTCCGTCCAGACTCTCTTCCTCCAGCAGGATCTCTTCTTTCCTCCCAAGGTGGCAAGTTCCTGTAGTGATTTTCACCCTCTTCTTTCCTTTTGTACTGCCATCCCTCTCTCTCCCCTCTATTGAATCTCCCTCTTCCTCCATCAAATCTTCCCCCAAACCTATTCATCTCCACTCTCCCTTTGTTCTGCGGCGGCCCGATGAACCCTAATTTCAGGTCTCCCCCTTCCCTGTCTTTTATACAAGTCGTGGGGTAGAGATAAGAAAAGGACCCTGAAAGCGTATTCTCATAGTCCGCTTTCACTTGAATTGGGCCGGGCTGACCATCATCCCAGTCCAGATCCGCGGCCCAGCTTTCTAGTTGGGCATTAACTTCAATTTTTCTACTTCGACACTTTTTCCCTGTGTTTCTACTGTAATGATCAGTATTAATTCCACAGGTAGATAGTACCATAATCTCTTCCTCTAATCCTATCTCAGATCAGAAATCTGGTATATCTCTTTTTTGTTTCATCTTATTCATAACTGATATTCCATCCATATTGTTTCGCTGCTTATTAGCAGCTTCTATATTCAGATTCACCCTCCCATCTATCTCTCTGACCTTACTAGAGTCACGATGAACTTCTATCTTTTCTGTTTTACTTTTCACTTTTTTACTTGTTGTCCCAATGCCTTTACTATGACAAAAAGTCATTTTGTTTTGACATTTATCTAACAGATATCTCTGGTATCCTAAAATCTCACCTTGGCTGTCTGTTGAGCCGCCGTCTTCCTCACCAGACTCCTCCCCAGCCAGCAACCAAAAGCGGTTGCCGGCGGGGGAGAAGCCTAGCCCTCCGCCGTGAATCTTAGAGCAGGAATTCTTAGAGCAACTTTCTATGAATTCCAAAGGATAGTATTCCTGAAGAAAATTTTCCTTTAGAGACCTTTGTTTTTCTGCAATAATTTGGTTCTTATCCTTCACATTTTAAAGGAAAATAACATTAGCTTGCATCTAATGGGCAGAATCCCATCCATTGAACTAGATAACGTATCTTCTCCTATAGAATTTGAGATACTGCATGTCCATCCCATTTTCTATAACTTTTATATTTCTATATGCCATGAATTGAACATGGCCTTAGGTTCCTAGAAAGAACGAGCGACAACACTACTACACCGTCACTCATCTGAACGGCCGCCCGGCGCGTCGCATGGCTGCAGCCTGCAAGCCGGCTCTAGTTGATAGATCAACTAGCTGCATCTCCTCGCTGCAGGCACGGAATTATTAAACGATGGCGAGTGCCATCCAGGAGGAGCTAGCTAAGTGCCAACTTGGTCATACGTACGTACCGCATTGTCATACATGGTCAACATCTACCCTAGCCTCTCCGTGTTAACCTTAGTCAAAGCCAACAATTAAGCGTGTGTGTCCCGTGGAGCTTAGCTGCGCCGCTGAGATGATCATTTGACCCGATCAATCAAAACACCGTGGTTAATTACTACTGTGCATAAGAAATAACATTGTGTCCCTACAAATCAAATACTAACATGGTGTCCCTTGTGCCAAATGGATGTATATTAGTTGCATCATGTGAGCTAATAATAATGTAATGTTGTGTGTCCATGTTCCGACGGCGACATTGCGGTACCGTGTCAAGCTAGGATTGACAAGCACCAGCTAGCTCCTCTTTTTTTCTCCTTTAAAGATCACTAATTTTTAATTAATATCTATCGTGCAACCATTATATATCAGTGGATGCAGGAGCGTCATCTATCTGCTCGACAAAAAATTGCCGCCATCTGTTTCATCTATTCACTTTTATAATGATCTTTCTACCATGAAATTATTTTCGTCTACCGGAAATTCAAGAAAACCCGGGAGTTGCACATCATATCGCGGCAGGCCAGAATTAAGAATGTGAGATGATCGATGCATGCATATATGGCAGCAAAATGAACATATATATATTGTACTATTGTACTAGTATAACTAGGACGATATCTGGGACCGACCGGGCATATGGGGACAGTGCACCAGCTTCTTGTGGGAAGCATGAGTGAGATTTCTAAGGTTTGCATGCATGGTCCACACTCCACATACATTAATCCTTAATTAGTGCACACACAAGAGCCAATAGATGAGTAGAGGAGCCTAGTGGTCGACAGAAATAAGGGCATGCTCAACGGTAGCAGCTCCATCAGGTAGTGAGAAAATGAAATTGTGTTCTAGCAGCTACTCCAAACCGCACCTCACTCACCTGATGCTTGTGTCGAGGACCCTGCCTAGTAGATTATGATGATCTCACCGACTCACCCACAATACTCATCATCTCTAGATGTTCTAGCCTCTTCAGAGTATGGTTCTGCTGTCAGAATGGCACTAGTGGCAGGTAAAGGGAGTCCATTGAGTATGATACAATAGAGCTGGATGCATGGTCTCCATAGCTACGATCCAATTCTTCCCGATGTCTCTTATTCACCTATACATTTTCACATTGATCATCTACTGTCCCTCAGAAATAGCTCCTCTTTTTTCTTCAGTCTCCACATATTTAAATGTGACGATAGAGTGTTCCAACTAGTAGAAGCCGATGCTACTGCTTGAGCGAAAATGGGGAGGTATATATGCAGACACGAGGAACGAGCAGGTATTCATGTTGGGAGTTGCTGTATCAGTACTATTTAGTATTCACTTTAGGTCCTGCCATTGTTTAAAGGTCTAGATGAGGTGTTCATTCATCGTCCTTCTTCTCTCGAGTTTGGCACAATATTGTTCAGTCACCATGAGGCAGCGCCAAGTAAAGACTATATAGTCGGTCATGCGTTGCAATGGGATAAAAAGATTCTAATATGTGATTACTTTCCTATTTTAATGTTATTATGTAAATAAATCTTTACAAAATCATGTCCATGATTTACCAAACTAAACAAAAATCACTTATTTGGTGGAAAAAAATTGGCATATAGGAGAAAAACATTTTTTTGGTAAGTAGATAAAAAGTGAGACAATTAGGACGGTTTTCAAGGATAACCGGTGAATAAAAAACAGAGATGCGAGGGGGAAAATCAAAACGGAGAGAGGGGGGATATGTGAGGTTGGACGAAGCAGTATTGTCTGGAAGGAAAACGAAAGGTGTTTTCTTTAAAAGTAGTAGAGATTGGCACGAATGAGTAGGCTGATTTTTTTTTCCTTTGTGAACTCATGTTTGGATTGTGCTGATGTGTTGTTCATACAAGCTTGAATTAATGTCACGAGATATTATACTTTTTTTATCCAAAAGATTACATTGAATATGCATCACTTCTGAAATAAGGCAGTGGTGTCATCGAGAAATCGGATATGTATGAGAACAGGAAGCAAAGAAATGGCTGATATATCAGATGAATGGTACCAAACACAAATTTTGGAAAGCTGATATTTAGAGTGTTGGCATATTTTCTTACTGAAAAGAACACTCAATAGCCATTTTGCTGTGTTTTTCATATCCCCTCCTTTTTAGTTAGGAGTAAGTGCATTCCCCATCAAGATGACTTGTCCTTGATAATGCCTGGTACCAAATATACTGTTTAATAATTTGTGGGATTGTGGGTACAACACTACATCCGCAGGTGCCCTCTTAAAGCATCAGAGCAACAATTGCCTTATGAAATAGATGTCCAAGAAAACCAATAGTAGCAGTCCATATATTTAGAATCATATATTTTCCTTCAAAAATAGCTTACTGTTTAATCGTGGGGTATTTGAGTTTCACAATACCCAATGATGTGAGACTAAGTATGCATGCGTGGTGACAAGAAGAACATGCTTTATCCTAGCGGTATAGAAGATCAATCAATACTTGAGTGGACACATAATCTGCGATTGACTAATCAGCAATATACAGTGTGTACTATCTTGTGTTAGTAACCTGCATAAATGAGAATTCCAGGGCTTCCATTTCCACAGTCACGGTATTTCTTGATTATACTTGCTCTTAGACAAGAGCTAATGGGGGAGTGGAACTCTGTTGTAGTTAACAATAACATAACCCGATGAATGGTCCACTAACTAACGGTCATTTGGTTCCTAATGTCTCTCAGTCCGTAATGCTTATTTAACCTTCTTATGTTCAGGACTAGCTCTGCTTTTTTCTCCACCTGGCACAAATATTTGAATGCAATGGAAGGTGTTCTAAGTAGGAAACCTTGAGAGAAGATGGAGCGGTATATATGCACACGACTCAACCAATATGAGTGTTCACAGCTAGAAGTAATTGGGTCAGTACTATTTTGTATTGACGCCACGTCTTTATTTTTTGTTATGGTTTAAGATAGTAATTTGGCAATGGCAAAGCATATACATTTTTTATCATTAATGATGTCATATATATATATATATATATATATATATATATATATTATACAATAATAACTACGACCCATGAATAAAAAAATCAAAGTTTTGACAATGAAATATATTAGACTGTATATCTTGTAGTGTACACTAGAAGATGCATTTTGTATGAGCGAGCACATTTTACTACCCATGCATCTTGCTCAAGTCAGTTATTTATTTACTAGTCATTATCCCGTGCGTCTGCACAGTCTAGATTTTACAGGGGTGCATAATTATTACCACATTATAGTAACATTTAAAATGAAATATATAATTAGGAGATCATACTAATGAACGAACGACTTGTTATTCAAAAATGATAACACAAAATAAACACATGTAGTTTTGGGCTTCATGGTTGGACAGAATGCCTCTATTTTTCCCTTTATGTTGCGCAAACTTCCATATTTGGGCTGAATGAATCGTTCATATCATTCTTTCACAATAAAAAATCGTTCCCATCACTGTGGCAAATACACCTCTTTGTTAATTTGAAGACACCTACTAAATGATGGACCAACGGAGAAAGTACAAATTAATTCGACCCATATGGCCGGATACACATCTTCCTGGCCTAAAAAATAAGATTTGACAATTGATCCACATGGCATATTATATAACACAGCTCTAGAAAAATTGGGGGAAACATGTATACACATACTCTTTTTTTTTCGGGGCATGTATACACATAGTCACTGCTCAACAAAAAATTTATCCTAAGAGGCATATGCGGCATGGGCTAGCGTATTTTTTAAAGATGTTATATATAGGATAAAAGATATTGCCTAAAACAAAATATTAGATAGGTACCAAGTGTTCTAGAATTATAATTCCAGTGAATACGGCTTAGATGGATATGTTCAGCATTTGGTTTGGACTCCATTATCTAAGGTCATATTCTTTGTCGATGTCGGCGGATATGTATTACCACAACTAAAATTAATAGAATGATACATAATTCAACATACATAATTGTTTGCCTAATAATTGTTTCCTTGAGGCATCACATCTGACGGTTAAAAATAATTAATTTGAATATCCGGTGGATTGTTTTCTTAGTTATTGAGGATTAACGTGGTTACTCATATGGTGCCTCCAATTAGTAAATGTAAGATATAAGATTGTAACCCCGATGGTCAAGTCCGTTTGACATAAACAAAATAGTGAGGAACCAACCTGTGGTTTGCATCAAACTTGTGGTGACGCACAGGGCATCGACACAAAGAAAAATTGCACACATGGCCGGCTCTCCTATGCCAAATGGCGATCAATTGATTGCATTCATGTTCGACGGCGACATTGCCGTACCATGCCAAGGATCGTTATGCCAGCTGATGCACGGCATGTTCCTATAGCTCGCAAGCACTAGTTTGTTGTTTTCTTTTGGGAAACAGCACTAGCTTTTTTGAATTACCAACTAGGCGTAGTGCCACCATCCTATATCAATGATGCAGGAGCCTCATTTCTTTGCGTGACAGAAGTTTTCCGCAACCTACCTCATACCTTATAATATTCTTTCTGCAGGAACTGAAGAAAACCCGGCAGTTGCAGGCCAAGAATTAAGAACCTGAGTTAATCGATGCATACATGCCTGGTTAAAAAACAGACATACTCTAGTTGTTTCTGATCAATGAATGCAGATTTTTAAAGAGTCAATTTTGCTAACTTTGATCAAGCTTATATAGAAAAATATCTGCATTTAGTACCAAAGCTCAACCTGCTTGATTCACATATACTTGCTTTAACAATTTATCACGATACATCCTAGGCGTTTAGGAAGATATTTCAGATGCTTGTGGGACAAATGTGGTTGAGAGTGTGGTTTTTCCAAGATTGAGCTCCATGGTACCTCATGAACTGTAAAATAAAAGCAATTAGTCAAAAAAATTCTGAAACTTTGTGGCATCAGCTGTGACCAAAATTTGTAGGTGCCTGCAAATTTTGTTTCCTATTTTTTACTGTTCATGGAGCTCGAGCTAGATTACAACTTTCCGATGTGGTTGCTTACAAATCCACTATGGTTCCTTGTACCGTGTTCGTCTCACCCACAAGTATTATCCATGCTATGTGAGGCTATGTGAGGCATGGATGTGCTCCTGCCATAGCTTCGGGGCCTGAAGAGATCTAAGAATTCACAGGCGGGGAAGTAGGCAGCGATCATGCTCTAATATACGTTGATGTATCTTTTCCTGGTGTCTTTTATCCCCTGGTACCTTTTTTGCATTCTTTGTATTGTTCATCTATTGCCCATGGGGAACTAGCTTCTCTTTTTTCCTTCATTTACATCTTGTGTGAAGATGGGGCAGTATATATGCGGACGAACACAAATGACATATGGTGTTCATGGCTGGAAGATGTTGGATCAGTAATATTTTAGATTGACTTTACATAACACCTAGGTGATATACATTTTCTTCATCCTCCTTTCAACTCTAGCACCTCTTTCTTTTAGCAAAAACAATAGGAAAATCCCGTACGGTGCCCTTTTTATATTAATATGGAGTTAATTGCAAAAGGCAACCACATTTACTGCTACGTTTGCAGAAAACCACCAAGTCGTTAATCGGTTGCAAAAATCACCACGTTCCTACTAAACTTTTTGCAGAAACCACTGATCACTCGCTTTTCCCATTTAATCGTGTTTCCGACGGGTGGGGTCTGATTGTAAGGTGCTGACTTGGCAAAGAATTGACAAACACACCCATTGATATAAAACAAAAATAAATCAGACCCACGCCCGTGCCATCGCAAGAAGCAGGTAGTCGCCGCCGCCGCCGCCCAGGTGCTCCTACCGCATGGTCAGCAACGAGGGGCTATCACCCGAGAGGGGCAGTCTAGGAAGAGACGAGGAGAGCAGCTCGCATGTTGAACCCCCGTGGTGGCCGTCTCCTTCCCTCATACGGAGGACCCCATGTCGGCGTTGCCAGACCAGCAGCATGCCTTCGGGATTGGTTGCCTGCCTCAACCAACTCATGCAACCCAGCAGTCGGTGCTAAAACTGGTAGATCTTGGGTAAGGGGTCCCAAGCTTGGTGATTTTAGCTAGATGGTTACAAGAGAAAGTAGGGACCAGATTTTTACCCAGGTTCGGGCCATCTTAATGAGGTAAAACCCTACGTCCTGCTTCTGATATATTGATTATGATGGGGTAAAAGTATAGACGCTAGGAGACCAAGTTTCCATCGTACCCCTATAGACTAAACTCCACGGCTTATATAGACGCCAGGGGTACCTAGGGTTTGCACATGGTCGGTTGCAATCTACAATCTAAGGATAAGCATTCTGATCATTTAAGTATGCTTGAACTGTACGCCAAGCCTCCAATAGATCTTCATCTTGATTACGCCGAGGGCCAGGACCAGCATGGATCATTCATTAGTCTTTGGTGGGTCCTCGGCCCGGCCCATAACCAGCGGGCTCACGTGGCAAGCACCCCCCAATCCAGGACACCAATAGTAGCCCATGTACTAGTCTTCAAGCCGAGGACCTCCAGCATCCTTCGGGATAACCATAAAAATTTGAGTCTTTAACTTCGTAGGCGAGTTTCATTCTCCATGCCGACTTCCGATTCTGAGGTCATGCTCGACTCTGAGGTCTTCTTTGTCTTCCCTTATTGCGGCCATGCATTAAATAAGAGGAGATATCTTTTAACAAGGCATCCTTCTTGACGCACCTCGTTAACTTGTCAAGGCCGAGGTATCATTTTAGCTTAGCCGCAATGGCTGGCCATGAGAAAGTTGACCAAGTCAAACCCTTACAGTTTTTTTCGGCCAAGAACCGAAGCATCCTCTCATACTAGTAGAAAACAGAGCATCGGTCCCGGTTCCTAAGGGCTTTAGCCCCGGTTCTGGAACCGGGACTAAGCAATCAGGACTAAAGGCCCCCACTCTCAGTCCCGGTTGTGTTACGAACTGGGACTAAAGGAGCTCCACGTGGCCGCTGTGGAGCCCCAGGCAGGAGGACCTTTAGTCCCGGTTGGTAAGCAACCACGCGCCAGCAGCTGCCAGGCATTTGGGTTTTTGTTTTTTTAAGGAGGGGTTTATGGTTTTCGAGGGTTTAGGGGTTTCATGTGTTTCCCCCTTTTCTTTTTGTGTTTACCATTCAATTCTTTTACTTTTAGGGTTTTCATTTTCATTTTTTATTTTCCATTCAACTCGAAGCTAGATACTACATATAGCAATGAAGGAACCATTACACAAATCGTCATGAATATAGAGAGAAGTGACCTCTCTTTCTCCGTGCTTGGTCGAACAACAAGTTTTCGTATATCTATTCGACGCTACTACGTCTAGTACACGTTCATGCATATATAGAATATAACATCTCTTACGATCCCTAATATCTAATTACCAACATTCACTATCAATTCTCGGTGGTATTCTCCGATTTTAGCTATGATCTCTTCAAGGAAGAATCGCGCCAATTCCTCTTGAATTGCTCGTATGCGAGCCTTTGGTAGGAGTTCGTCCCGCTTCCATTCGATC
>NC_057812.1:14968061-15021790 GCF_018294505.1 Triticum aestivum | reverse complement strand
TGAGTCTCAACACAATTGATGCTAATAAAATAAATTTGTGAATATTGTTTATGTACTTCCAGTTGTTAAGAAAATCTGCCCGTCTCAGAGGTCGTCTGGCGAATGAACTCGCAAACGTAGTATCCACATAAGTTATTCTCGGATCCCTGCCTCGAGCACTTTAGGAGAATAGAGCTCAGTCAAAATAATAATCAAGCATGATAGTGGTACTGGAACTACATTGAAAGTGATGCGCGGACCTAGCTAGTACTACTTACACTGAGTTGTTGAAATCACAACTCCTCTCTCTATTCACCCCTAGCCTGCTTGGTGAACTCTTTCCAAACCCTGCCCGGCATAGAAAATGAATAAAGGAGTTATTTACGTAACGAGTCCATAACAAGTACTTTTCCTGCGTCAAGTTGAATGACTAGCAGAATAAAGTGGAACCTGCGCACGCATAGCTCATCAATTACATTTAACATCGAGTAAGCGAAACAGAATGATGTGTACAAGACAGTATAACACTCACCCGAAGTTGTATGGAAATAGTATTTCCCTATTGGTTTGTTGTTCAATTAACACCCTTAGCAAGATCTTCTCTACATCCTTGGCATTCCATTTTACCGTAGTTTCATGAATAGTATTTGGGTTAATGTGCCAAATGTCCCAGATTTGTCCTCTTTTGCATTCAAGAATCTTTTTTCTGCATAATATATATAGTGAGGATAGTTATACATGCAATGCATGAGCAGAGCTAGAGACTTAATTACAGAATGATACTTACAAACAATAGCAACTGATGACAGATTTTTTTTGATGGCGTCTTGATTGTATAACTGAAATAATTCTTCAAAACATAAATATCCTCGTCTCCATTGAAGTAATGCTCATCTTTAACCCCCGCAATGATATAGTCAGCCTCTTCCTTTGAGGCTTCCAAGTACCAGTCATGCAATCGCATCATCGTTGGTTGATGCGGGAGCTCCTCGGGCCTGATGAGAGGCTTCCTGTGCTCGAATCTAAATGCTAACCGAGACATTTCAAACTGTACCTCATCGCCTAAGTAATCACCAACAGTGAAACCAGGATCAGCGGTCGCTACCTCCGGATCATTAGCGATATCGCCTAAGTACATGCCAGCACAGTAAATATCATAACTGCATGGTGCAGCTTCTATAGAATAAAAGGCGGTTTTACACGCATCAGTACCGAAATCAGGAATTAAATCTAAGAATCCGGGAAATCTATGAACCTGTAACTCTCCCATAACATCGTATGATAGATTGGAATATTAAGCCAATTAATATCGACTGGCATATTGGGTTCTGCATCCGAAAGACAGCTTGTACGCCTGAACAATACCAACACACTACAACTTTAAAAAATAGAAAATCGACACAATGCAGATATTGATATGTTGGCCGATATTCACAATTTTGGCATATTATTTTTTAAAGCCATATGGATCATTCACCTATTCTTTCGAAGGCCCCCGCCCCCTCATTTCTATTTAGTCCATGCATAACCCTCGATCACGTATGACCAATGAACATGTTTTTTCCCATAAATTATGAACTTTTGGATCCTTTTTTCTTTCTTTGCAACTAAGACTTTTTGATAAATTTTGGACCTCCTCTCCATTTTTCTTTCTTCCCAACTAAGAATTTTCGATAAATCTGGGACCTCTTCTTCATTTTTGTTTCTTCTTAGCTAACGAATCCATTTTAGAAAGGGAAATTAATTACTAGAGAAATCCACGGGCGTTGTGACGCGTTATTGGAGTTGTACACGACACGTGTTGGAATCGTTGTTCGTACAAGTCAGGACTAATGTCGGGAAGTCATATCTCCCCTTTTACACATAAGACATTGCATTTCATATGCTTTATTATTGAAGTGATGCAGTAGTTCATAATTTTGTGAAACTATGATGTATAATTGTTTGTCATATGCAGAATGGATATGAACTTGAATATCGAGCAAACAATAGATAGATCGTCAGCGGACTGAAATAATTGGTCTGAATGACAATTCATGAAAAAACCAATGGGTTTATGTATGCTGATTGTCATCTTTTAGATCGTTGATAAATTTTCTTCCTAAAAAGAAGTCAATACATGTCATTCCCCACCTCTCTCATCGTTTTAGCTAAGCACAAATGCATTCACCCGCAAGGTGATGCATCCTTAAACAAAGTTGCGACATACACCCTAGCACTAACTCTTTCTTGTCAGCTTCTTCTTATATTCCCAATGTCAGTTATCCCATGATGCCTTTTCACCTTTTTTCATAAGTTCAGGACTAGTTCTTCCATTCCCTCTATTTTGCGACAAAATTTTTATGTGATAGGAAGTGTTGCAACTTGTAAAGCTCGATGCTACTGCTTCAGAAGATGGAGTGTTATATATATGCATGTATCATAAAGCACGTAGTGTTCATGATTGGAAGTTTTCGGATCATTACTATTTTTGCATTTAATTCACACCATGACTATTTTCGCAAACGTCTACCACAAGAATTCGACAGTAACGAAGCTTATATCAAGTTCATATACATGGAACTGCTTGACTTGTCAAGTACTGAAAATCAAATACTCCGTGATATCTTTGTGCTAAAAATATGGTATGAAATAGTATCCCCACCTCAACCATAGCATTTTACATAAAAATATGTCAAAGATTACACTACATTAATGAGTAAATGGTAGCACACTGAATGCTATAACTACAGGATGCATCTTGTACAGACTAAAAGGAGTGTTCTATGTACATGTGTCACTGCTGAAATCAGGAATTAAATTCCCAAATGGGTGAACCCACAAACATGCAAATTCTTCCATCAAATTGTATGATCGGCCAGAATATCAAGCCAGTCAATATCGGCTAACATATGGGATGATGCATCCGAAACACAATACGTACGTCCGGGCAACATGGACACATCACCAATACAGATGTGCCAGCCGATGTTCAGAAACTTTGCACATCAAAGATCACACATACCGGGTGTGGTTTTTTATAAGTCTTGGACTATTTATCCATTTTCTTTCTTCATAACAATGAATTTTTGAGAAATATTGGACTTTTATACCATTCTCTTTCTTCATAACTAAGAATTTTCGGTGAATCTTTGGAGTTTGGGTCCATTTTTCTTTCAGATCTCATGTCTGGAGTGTGGCTTTGTGTTGTTTGTACAAGCTAGGATTAATATCGAGAGATCGTATCTTTCCTTTTACATAAGACATTACATTTCATATGCATTCCTATTAAAATTACGCGTTAGTTTCATAATTTTGTAAAACAATAATATATAATTCTTTGTCATCTGTGCACCGGATATATGAACTTGTAAAATAGATTAATCATCTGCGGACTGAAATAACAGTTCTAAAGTACAATTTAAGAAGAATGTAATGGGTTAATTAATGCTAATTACCATCATTTAGATCCTTGATTTATTTTCTTCCTAAAAAAGACAATACATGTCTTTCCCCCTCTCTCATCATTTTAGCTATGCACAAATTTGTTCACAGCAAGGTGACTTCGTAAATCTCAAGATGATATGTCGGCTCAGTCTTTCGGGGGTGCTCATAGGGTAGGGCGTTGGGGAACGTAGTAATTCAAAAAAAATCCCTACGATGACGCAGGATCCATCTAGGAGATGCATAGAAACAAGAGGGGAGAGTGTGTCCACGTACCCTGATGTCTACTACACAACCTTCTTCTTGTAGACGTAGTTGGGCCTCCAAGTGTAGAGGTTTGTAGGACAGTAAAAAAATTTCCTCAAGTGGATGACCTAAGGTTTATCAATCCGTGGGAGGCGTAGGTTGAAGATGGTCTCTCTCAAACAACCCCGCAACCAAATAGCAAAGAGTCTCTTGTGTCCCCAACACACCCAATACAATGGTAAATTATATAGGTGCACTAGTTCGGCGAAGAGATGGTGATACAAGTGCAATATGGATGGTAGATATAGGTTTTTGTAATCTAAAAATATAAAAACAGCAAGGTAACTAATGATAAAAGTGAGCACAAACGGTATTGCAATGCGTTGAAACAAGGCCTAGGGTTCATACTTTTATTGGGGAACGTAGCAGAAATTCAAAATTTTCTACGCATCACCAAGATCAATCTATGGAGTAATCTAGCAACGAGGGGAAGGAGAGTGCATCTACATACCCTTGTAGATCGCTAAGCGGAAGCGTTCAAGTGAACGGGGTTGATGGAGTCGTACTCGTCGTGATCCAAATCACCGAAGATCCTAGTGCCGAACGGACGGCACCTCCGTGTTCAACACACGTACAGCCCGATGACGTCTCCTACGCCTTGATCCAGCAAGGGGAGAAGGAGAGGTTGGGGAAGACTCCATCCAGCAGCAGCACGACGGCGTGGTGGTGGAGGAGCGTGGTACTCCAGCAGGGCTTCGCCAAGCACCGCAAGAGACAAGGAGGGAGAGGGGTAGGGCTGCGCCAACAGGGAGATTGAATCGTCTCTATGGCAGCCCAAAACCTCAAGTATATATAAGGGGAGGGGAGGGGCTGCGCCCCCACCTAGGTTTCCACCCCTAGGGGTGGCGGCCAGCCCTAGATCCCATCTAGGGGGGCGGCCAAGGGGGGAGAGAGGGGGGCGCACCACTAGGTGGGCCTTAGGCCCATCTGAGCCTAGGGTTTGCCCCCTTCCACTCTCCCTTGTGCCTTGGGCCTTGGTGGGGGGGCGCACCAGCCCACCTGGGGCTGGTCCCCTCCCACACTTGGCCCATGCAGCCCTCCGGGGCTGGTGGCCCCACTTGGTGGACCACCGGGACCCTCCCGGTGGTCCCGATACATTACGGATAAAACCCGAAACTTTTCCGGCGACCAAAACAGGACTTCCTATATATAAATCTTTACCCCCGGACCATTCCGGAACTCCTCGTGACGTCCGGGATCTCATCCGGGACTCCGAACAACATTCGGTAACCACGTATATCTATTCCCTATAACCCTAGCATCATCAAACCTTAAGTGTGTAGACCCTACGGATTCGGGAACCATGCAGACATGACCGAGATAACTCTCTGGTCAATAACCAACAGCGGGATCTGGATACCCATGTTGGCTCCCACATGTTCCACGATGATCTCATCAGATGAACCACGATGTCGTGGATTCAATCAATCCCGTATGCAATTCCCTTTGTCTAGCGGTACGATACTTGCCCGAGATTCGATCGTCGGTATCCTGATACCTTGTTCAATCTCGTTACCGGCAAGTCTCTTTACTCGTTCTGTAACACATCATCCCGTGATCAACTCCTTGGTCACATTGTGCACATTATGATGATGTCCTATCGAGTGGGCCCAGAGATACCTCTCCGTCACACGGAGTGACAAATCCCAGTCTCGATTCGTGCCAACCCAACAGACACTTTCGGAGATACCTGTAGTGTACCTTTATAGCCACCCAGTTACGTTGTGACGTTTGGCACACCCAAAGCATTCCTACGGTATCCGGGAGTTGCACAATCTCATGGTCTAAGGAAATGATACTTGACATTAGAAAAGCTTTAGCATACGAACTACACGATCTTTGTGCTAGGCTTAGGATTGGGTCTTGTCCATCACATCACTCTCCTAGTGATGTGATCCCGTTATCAACGACATCCTATGTCCATGGTCAGGAAACCGTAACCATCTATTGATCAACGAGCTAGTCAACTAGAGGCTTACTAGGGCATGTTGTTGTCTATGTATCCACACATGTATCTGAGTTTCCTATCAATACAATTCTAGCATGGACAATAAACGATTATCATGAACAAGGAAATATAATAATAACCAATTTATTATTGCCTCTAGGGCATATTTCCAGCAGTCTCCCACTTGCACTAGAGTCAATAATCTAGTTCACATCGCTAGGTGATTAACACTCACAGGTCACATCGCCATGTGACCAACATCCAAGAGTCTACTAGACTCAATGATCTAGTTCACATCACTATGTGATAAACACTCAAAGAGTTCTAGGTTTGATCATGCTATGCTTGTGAGAGAGATTGTAGTCATCGGGTCTTGCCATACACAGATCCCTATGCATTTTGCAAAACTTTATATCGTAGATGCTGCTACCACGTTCCACTTGGAGTTATTCCAAATTATTGCTCCATTATACGTATCTGGTATCTCTACTCAGAGCTATTCGGATAGGTGTTAAGCTTGCATTGACATAACTCTTTACGTCGAGCTCTTTATCACCTCCATAACCGAGAAACATTTCCTTATTCCTCTAAGGATAATTTCGACCACTATCTGTTGATCCAATCCTAGATCACCTTTGTACCCTCTTGCCAGACATGTGGCAAGGCACACATCAGGTGTGGTACTCAGCATGGCATACCGTATAGAGCCTATGACAGGAGCATAGGAGACGACCTTCGTCCTTCCTCTTTCTTCTGTCGTGGTCAAGCTTTGAGTCTTACTCAACTTCACACCTTACAACGCAGGTAAGAACCCCTTCTTTCACTGATCTATTTTGAACTCCTTCAAAAACATGTCAAGGTGTGCTTTCTTTGAAAGTATCATCAGACGTCTTGATCTATTTCTATAGATCTTGATGTCCAATATGTAAGCAGCTTTATCCAGGTCTTCCTTTGAAAATCACTCTTCAAACAACCGTTTATGCTTTCCAGAAATTCTACATCATTTCGGATCAACAATATGTCATCCACATATACTTATCAGAAATGTTGTAGTGCTCCCACTCACTTTCTTGTAAATTCAAGTTTCTAGCAAACATTGTATAAACCTAAAAGCTTTGATCACTCCATCAAAACATATATTCCGATTCCGAGATGCTTGCTCCAGTCCATAGAAGGATTGCTGGAGCCAGCATACCTTTTAGCATCCTTAGGATCGACAAAACCTTTTATTGTATCACATACAACTTTTCTTACGGAAACTGGTAAGAAAACTTGTTTTCGACATCCATCTGTAAGATTTCATAATCGAAAAATACAGCTAATGCTATCATGATTCCGACGGACTTAAGCATCGCTACGGGTGAGATATTCTCATCGTAGTCAACTCCTTGAACTTGTGAAAAGACTCTTTCCCACAAGTCGAGCTTCATAGACGGTAACATTACCACCCACGTCCGTCTTCTTCTTAAAGATCCATTTATCTCAATGGCTTGCCGATCATCGGGCAAGTCCACCAAAGTCTATACTTTGTTCTGATATATGGATCCTATCTCGGATTTCATGGCTTCTAACCATTTGTCGGAATGCGGGCCCACCATCGCTTCTCCATAGCTCGTAGGTTCATTGTTGTCTAACAACATGATATCTAAGACAGGATTACCGTACCACTTAGGAGTAGTACATATCCTTGTCGACCTACGAGGTTCGATAGCAACATGATCCGAAGCTTTATGATCACTATCATTAACTTCCTATTCAACAGACGTAGGCGCCACAAAAAACATCTTTCTGTGTTGCATCACTCTCTGGTTGAAGTAAAGGTTCGACAACCTCATCAAGTTCTATCTTCCTCCCACTCAATTCTTTCGAGAGAAACTCCTTCTCGAGAAAGGACCCGTTCTTAGCGACAAACAATTTGCCCTCGGATCTGAGATAGAAGGTATACCCAACTCTCACCCTTGGGTATCCTATGAACATGTTTTTGTCCGCTTTGGGTTCGAGCTTCTCCGGCTGAAGCCTTAAGCATCGCAGCCCCAAACATTAAGAAACGATGACTTTGGTTTCTTGCCAAACCAATGTTCACACGACGTCGTCTCAACGGACTTACATGGTGTCCTATCTAAAGTGAATGCAACTGTCTCTAACGCATAACCTCAAAATGAAAACGGTAGATCGGTAAGAGACATCATAGATCACACCATATCTCATAAGGTTCGTTTATGACGTCCGGACACACCATTACCCTATGGTGTTCCAGGTGGCTTCAACTGTGAAACAATTCCACAATGTCTTAAGTGATTGCCAAACTCATAACTCAGAAAAATCCCCTTTTGATCAGATCGTAGGAACATGATCTTATTGTTATGATGATTCTTAACTTCACTCTGAAATCGCTTGAACTTTTCAAACGTTTCAGACTTGTGCTTCATAAAGTAGATATACCTATATCTACCCAAATCGTCAGTGAAGATGAGAAAATAACGATATCCACCGCACGCTTCAATTCTCATTGGATCACACGTATCAGCATGCATGATTTCCAACAAGTCACTTGTCCGTTTCATTGTACCTGAAAACGGGGTCTTAGTCATCCTGCCCATGAGGCATGGCTCGCATGTGTCAAGCGATTCAAAATCAAGTGACTCCAAACATCCATCGATATGGAGTTTCTTCATGCATCTTACGCCAATATGACCTAAGCGACAGTGCCACAAGAAAGTGGTACTATCATTATTAACTCTACATCTTTTGGCGTGAACATGTGTATTACCACGACCGAGATTCAATGAACCATTCACATAGGGTGCATGACCATGAAAGGTATTATTCATGTAAAGAGAATAACCATTATTCTCTAACTTAAATGAATAACCGTATTGCAATGAACATGATCTAATCATATTCATGCTCAACGTAGACACCTGATAACATTTATCTAGGTTCAATACTAATCCCAAAGGCAGATGGAGCGTGAGATGGTGATCTCATCAACTTTGGAAACACTTCCAACACACATCGTCACCTCGCCCTCAGCCAGTCTCCGTTTAGTCCGTAGCTTTTGCTTCAAGTCACCAATAATAGTAATTGAACCGGTATCCAATACCCAGGTGCTACTGGGAGTACTAGTGAGGTACACATTAATGACACGTATAAATTTTGTTGAAGTTTCCAACCTTCTTATCTACCATGCATTTGGGGTAATCCCACTACCAGTGACCATTCCCTTTACAATAGAAGCACTTAGTCTCGAGTTTGGATTCAACCTTGGGTTCCTTCACTGGAGCGGCAACTGGTTTGCCATCCATGAAGTTGCCCTTCTTGAAACCAGTGGTCTTGTTAAACCATCAACACTTGATGCTCCTTCTTGATTTCTACCTTTTGCGGTCTTAAGCACCGCGAACAGCTCCGGGATCAACTCTATCCCTTGCATGTCATAGTTCATCACGAAGATCTAGTAGCTTAGTGATAGTGGCTAGAGAACTCTATCAATCACTATCTTATCTGGAAGTTTAACTCCCACTTGATTTAAGTGATTGTAGCACCCAGACATTCTGAGCACATGCTCACTAGCTGAGCTATTCTCCTCCATCTTGTTGGCAAAAGAACTTGTCAGAGGTCTCACACCTCTCAACACGGGCATGAGCTTGAAATCCCAATTTCAGCTCTTGGAACATCTCATATGTTCTATGGCGTTCAAAACGTCATTGGAATCCCGATTCTAAGCCGTAAAGTATGGTGCACTAAACTATCAAGTAGTCATCAGGATGTGTCTGTCAGGTGTTCACAACATCCACAGACGACGTTGTAGGGGTTTGCACATCGAGCGGTGCATCAAAGACGTAAGCCTTCTGTGTAGCAGTGAGGACACTCCTTGGACTACGGACCTAGTCCGCATCATTGCTTACAATATCTTTCAACTTAATCTTTCTCTAGGAACGTATTGAAACAGGGAGCTACAACATGAGCTATTTATCTACAACATATTTGCGAAGAAAATTTAGACTATGTTCATGATAATTGAGTTCATTCAATGAACTCCCACTCAGATAGACATCCCTCTAGTCATCTAAGTGATTACATGATCCGAGTCAACTAGGTCGTGTCCGATCATCACGTGAGACGGACTAGTCCTCATCGGTGAACATCTTCATGTTGATCGTATCTACCATACGACTCATGCTCGACCTTTCGGTCTCTTGTGTTCTGAGGCCATGTCTGTACATGCTAGGCTCGTCAAGTCAACCTAAGTGTTTCGCGTGTGTAAATCTGTCTTACACCCGTTGTATCTGAACGTTAGAATCTATCACACCCGATCATCACGTGGTGCTTCGAAACGATGAACTTTTGCAACGGTGCACAGTTAGGGGGAACACTTTCTTGAAATTTTAATGAGGGATCATCTTATTTACAACCGTCGTTCTAAGCAAATAAAATGCAAAAACATGATAAACATCACATGCAATCAAATAGTGACATGATATGGCCATATCACTTTGCTCCTTTTGATCTCCATCTTCGGGGCTCCATGATCATCATCATCACCGGCATGACACCATGATCTCCATCATCATGATCTCCATCATCGTGTCTTCATGAAGTTGTCTCGCCAACTATTACTTCTAATACTACAGCTAACGGTTAGCAATAAAGTAAAGTAATTACATGACGTTTATGTTAACACGCAGGTCATAAATAAATTAAGACAACTCCTATGGCTCCTGCCGGTTGTGACACTCATCGACATGCAAGTCGTGATTCCTATTACAAGAACATGATCATCTCATACATCACATATATCATTCATCACATCCTTTGGCCATATCACATCACAAAACACTTGCTGCAAAAACAAGTTAGACGTCCTCTAATTGTTGTTGCAAGTTTTTACGTGGCTACTATAGGTTTCTAGCTAGAACATTTCTTACCTACGTGAAAACCACAACGTGATATGCCAATTTCTATTTACCCTTCATAAGGACCCTTTTCATCAAATCCGATCCGACTAAAGTGGGAGAGACAGACACCCGCTAGCCACCTTATGCAACTAGTGCATGTCAGTCGGTGGAACCAGTCTCACGTAAGAGTACGTGTAAGGTTGGTCAGGGCCGCTTCATCCCACGATGCCGCTGAATCAAGATAAGACTAGTAACGGCAAGTAAATTGACAATATCGACGCCCACAACAACTTGTGTTCTACTTGTGCATACACACTACGCATAGACCTAGCTCATGATGCCACTGTTGGGGAACGTAGCAGAAATTCAAAATTTTCTACGCATCACCAAGATCAATCTATGGAGTAATCTAGCAACGAGGGGAAGGAGAGTGCATCTACATACCCTTGTAGATCGCTAAGCGGAAGCGTTCAAGTGAACGGGGTTGATGGAGTCGTACTCGTCGTGATCCAAATCACCGAAGATCCTAGTGCCGAACGGACGGCACCTCCGTGTTCAACACACGTACAGCCCGGTGACGTCTCCTACGCCTTGATCCAGCAAGGGGAGAAGGAGAGGTTGGGGAAGACTCCATCCAGCAGCAGCACGACGGTGTGGTGGTGGAGGAGCGTGGTACTCCAGCAGGGCTTCGCCAAGCACCGCAAGAGACGAGGAGGGAGAGGGGTAGGGCTGTGCCAATAGGGAGATTGAATCGTCTCTATGGCAGCCCAAAACCTCAAGTATATATAGGGGGAGGGGAGGGGCTGCGCCCCCACCTAGGTTTCCACCCCTAGGGGTGGTGGCCAGCCCTAGATCCCATCTAGGGGGGCGGCCAAGGGGGGAGAGAGGGGGGCGCACCACTAGGTGGGCCTTAGGCCCATCTGAGCCTAGGGTTTGCCCCCTTCCACTCTCCCTTGCGCCTTGGGCCTTGGTGGGGGGGCGCACCAGACCACCTAGGGCTGGTCCCCTCCCACACTTGGCCCATGCAGCCCTCCGGGGCTGGTGGCCCCACTTGGTGGACCACCGGGACCCTCCCGGTGGTCCCGGTACATTACTGATAAAACCCGAAACTTTTCCGGCGACCAAAAATGGACTTCCCATATATAAATCTTTACCCCCGGACTATTTCGGAACTCCTCGTGACGTATGGGATCTCATCCGGGACTCCGAACAACATTCGGTAACCACGTATATCTATTCCCTATAACCCTAGTGTCATCGAACCTTAAGTGTGTAGACCCTACGGGTTCGGGAACCATGCAGACATGACCGAGATAACTCTCCGGTCAATAACCAACAGCGGGATCTGGATACCCATGTTGGCTCCCACATGTTCCACGATGATCTCATCGGATGAACCACGATGTCGTGGATTCAATCAATCCCGTATGCAATTCCCTTTGTCTAGCGGTACGATACTTGCCCGAGATTCAATCGTCGGTATCCCGATACCTTGTTCAATCTCGTTACCGGCAAGTCTCTTTACTCGTTCTGTAACATATCATCCTGTGATCAACTCCTTGGTCACATTGTGCACATTATGATGATGTCCTACCGAGTGGGCCCAGAGATACCTCTCCGTCACACGGAGTGACAAATCCCAGTCTCGATTCGTGCCAACCCAACAGACACTTTCGGAGATACCTGTAGTGTACCTTTATAGCCACCCAGTTACGTTGTGACGTTTGGCACACCCAAAGCATTCCTACGGTATCCGGGAGTTGCACAATCTCATGGTCTAAGGAAATGATACTTGACATTAGAAAAGCTTTAGCATACGAACTACACGATCTTTGTGCTAGGCTTAGGATTGGGTCTTGTCCATCACATCACTCTCCTAATGATGTGATCCCGTTATCAACGACATCCTATGTCCATGGTCAGGAAACCGTAACCATCTATTGATCAACGAGCTAGTCAACTAGAGGCTTACTAGGGACATGTTGTTGTCTATGTATCCACACATGTATCTGAGTTTCCTATCAATACAATTCTAGCATGGACAATAAACGATTATCATGAACAAGGAAATATAATAATAACCAATTTATTATTGCCTCTAGGGCATATTTCCAACAACTTTCACTAGTGCAAGTCCTCTCAACAATAATAACACAATTGGATCATATAACTATCCCTCAACATGGAACAAAGAGTCACTCCAAAGTCACTAATAGCGGAGAACAAACGAAGAGATTATTGTAGGGTACGAAACCACCTCAAAGTTATTCTTTCAGATCGATCTATTCAAGAGTTCATACTAGAATAACACCTTAAGACACAAATCAACCAAAACCCGAATGTCACCTAGATACTCCAATGTCACATCAAGTATCCATGGGTATGATTATACGATATGCATCACACAATCTCCGATTCATCTATTCAACCAACACAGAGAACTTCAAAGAGGGCCCCAAAGTTTCTACCGGAGAGTCAACATGAAAACGTGTGCCAACCCCTATGCATAAGTTCACGAGGTCACGGAACCCGCAAGTTGATCACCAAAACATACATCAAGTAGATCACGTGATATCCCATTGTCACCACAGATAAGCACATGCAAGACATACATCAAGTGTTCTCAAATCCTTAAAGACTCGATCCGATAAGATAACTTCAGAGGGAAAACTCAATCCATTACAAGAGCGTAGAGGGGGAGAAACATCATAAGATCCAAATAGAATAGCAAAGCTCGCGATACATCAAGATCGTACCAAATCAAGAACACGAGAGAGAGAGAGAGAGAGATCAAACACATAGCTACTGGTACATACCCTCATCCCCGAGGGAGAACTACTCCCTCCTCGTCATGGAGAGCACGGGGATGATGAAGATTTCCACCGGAGAGGGATTCCCTCCCCCCCCCTCCGGCAGGGTGCCCGAACGGTTCTAGATTGGTTTTCGGTGGCTACGGAGGCTTCTGGCGGCGGAACTTCCGGTCTGTTCTGCTCCTGGATGTTTTTAGGGTATATGGATATATATATATATATAGGCAAAAGAACTCAGTCAGGGGAGCCACCAGGGGCCCACGAGGCTGGGGGCGCGCCCAGGGGGGCAGGCGCGCCTCCCTGCCTCGTGGCCACCTCGAAGCTTCCCTGACGTCTACTCCAAGTCTCCTGGATTGCTTCCGTTCCAAAAATAACTCTCCTGAAGGTTTCATTCCGTTTGGACTCCGTTTGATATTCCTTTTCTTCAGAACACTCAAATAGGCAAGAAAACAGCAATTTGGGTTGGGCCTCCGGTTAATAGGTTAGTCCCAAAAATAATATAAAAATGTATAATAAAGCCCATAAACATCCAAAACAGATAGTATAATAGCATGGAACAATCAAAAATTATAGATACGTTGGAGACGTATCATACCCTCGTAGACCGAAAGCGGAAGCATTTGTTAATGCGGTTGCTGTAGTCGAACATCTTCACGATCCAACCGATCCAAGTACCAAACGTACGGCATCTCCGTGTTCAGCACACATTCAGCTCGGTGACGTCCCTCGAGCTCTTGATCCAGTAGAGGGTCGAGGGAGAGTTCCGTCAGCACGACGGCACGGCGACGATGTTGGTGATGTGATCCACGCAGGGCTTCGCCTAAGCACTACGACGCTATGACCAGAGGACTAAACTGTGGAGTTGGGCACCGCACACGGCTAAGAGAACTATTGTTGTGCCTTTGGGGTGCCCCTGCCCACGTATATAAAGGAGGCAGTGAGAGAGGCCGGCGGCAAGGAGGGTCGCGCCATGGGGGGGGGTCCTACTTGGACTCCTAGTCCAAGTAGGATTCCCCCCTTCCTTTCTTCTACCGAAGGGTATAGGAAGGAGAGGGAAACGGAAGGGGACGCCGCCCCCTCCTCCTTGTCCTATTCGGACTCCCAAGGAGGGGGGCACGCGGCCACCTCCCGTGGGCTTCCCTCTCACTCCCTTAGGCCCATGTTGGCCCAACACTTCCCCGAGGGGTTCCGGTAACCCCTCGGTACTCCGGTAAAATACCTGAATCACTCGGAACCATTCCGATGTCCAAATATAACCTTCCAATATATGAATCTTTACCTCTCAACCATTTCGAGACTCCTCGTCATGTCCGTGATCTCATCCGGGACTCCAAACAAACTTCAGTCATCAAAACACATAACTCATAATGCAAATTGTCATCGAATGTTAAGTGTGCGGACCCTACGGGTTCGAGAACTATGTAGACATGACCAAGACACGTCTCCCAATAACCAATAGCGGAACCTAGATGCTCATATTGGCTCCGACATATTCTATGAGGATCTTTATCGGTCAAACCGCATAACAACATACGTCATTCCCTTTGTCATCGGTGTGTTACTTGCATTCGATCGTCGGTATAATCATACCTAGTTCAATCTCGTTACCGGCAAGTCACTTTACTCGTTCCGTAATGCATCATCCCATAACTAACTCATTAGTCGCATTGCTTGCAAGGCTTATAGTGATGTGCATTACTGACAGGGCCCAGAGATACCTCTCTGATACATGGTGTGACAAATCCTAATCTTGATCTATGCCAACCCAACAAACACCTTCGGAGACACCTGTAGAGCATCTTTATAATCACCCAGTTACGTTGTCATGTTTTATAGCACACAAGGTGTTCCTCCGGTATTTGGGAGTTGCATAATCTCATAGTCATAGAAACATGTATAAGTCATGAAGAAAGCAATAGCAATAAAATTAAAGATCATTATGCTAGGCTAACGGATGGGTCTTGTCCATCACATCATTCTCTAATGATGTGATCTCGTTGATCAAATGACAACACATGTCTATGGTCAGGAAACTTAACCATCTTTGATAAACGAGCTAGTCAAGCTGAGGCATACTAGGGACACTCTGTTTGTCTATGTATTCACACATGTACTGAGTTTCCGGTTAATACAATTCTAGCATGAATAATAAACATTTATCATGATATAACCAAATATAAATAACAACTTTATTATTTCCTCTAGGGTATATTTCTGTCATAGGATGTGCGTGTGTGCATTCATAGGGGTGAGTGTATGCGTGTGTATATGAGCGCTTGTGTCTGTACTGATATTCAAAAAACAATTTGTTCACAGCAAGGTGATGCATCCTTGAACAAGTTGTGATGGGCAAACTTGGACTAGCTCTTTCATATCGCCTTCTTTTATATTCCCAATGCCTCTTATTCCTTGATGCTTTTTTTCACCTTTTTCGTATGTTTAGGACTATATCTTCTTTTCCTGTCATTTTCTACAAAATGTGCATATGAGGAGAAGTGTTGTATAACTAGTGATGATACTGCCTCAGTAGATGGAGTGTCATATATATCATAATGATTCTAACACCCATGGAGTCTTGGTGCTGATCATGTTTTGCTCGTGGAAGAGGCTTACTCAACGGGTCTGCAACATTCAGATCCAAATGTATTTTGCAAGTCTCTATGTCTACCTCCTTGATTTGATCGCAGATGGAATTGAAGCGTCTCTTGATATGTTTGGTTCTCCTGTGAAATCTGGATTCCTTCACCAAGGCTATTGCTCCAGTATTGTCATGCTACCTCTTGAGAACTGTGTTGGATTTCCCCGAAGAGGAAGGGATGATGCATCAAAGTAGCGTAAGTATTTCCCTCAGTTTTTGAGAACCAAGGTATCAATCCAGTAGGAGGTTGCGCATGCGTCCCTAGTACCTGCACAAAACAAATAACTCCTCGACACCAACGCGATAAGGGGTTGTTAATCCCTTCACGGTCACTTACGAGAGTGAGATCTGATAGATATGATAAGATGGTATTTTTGGTATTTTTGTGGTAAAGATGCAAAGTAAAATAAAAGCAAAGTAAAAAGAAAAGGAAATAACTAAGTATTGGAATATTAGTATGATGAAGATAGACCGGGGGGCCATAGGTTTCACTAGTGGATTCTCTCAAGAGCATAAGTATTTTACGGTGGGTGAACGAATTACTGTTGAGCAATTGGCTATTAATGGTAGAATTAATCCTTCTAGTTTGATAAAGCACATGGCTATTAATGGTAGAGGAAAGATTAAGTAGGTTACAAAAATTTGTATCTAGGCTAGCCTTTATCTCTTTAATAGATTTGTTTTGGTAAGAGAGCAAAAGAGATGTAGATTCAACTTTCTCATTCGTGGGGTGCCCAAATATGGTTTTCATTTTTTCATAAGTGTCTACATCATCCCCTTCAAGAAAACCTTCTTCAAATATAGAATCTAAGACATGCTTAAAAGAAGAAGGAAGGGCAATATAAAAGCTTTTTAAGTAAACTTCAATTTGGTATTGAGGCTCATAGCTAGCCCTGATCCTTAATAGTATACCCCAAGCATCTTTCAAAGATTCATCAAGTAAATAATGAAAAATTCCAAAATCAACTTCATCAAAATTACTAAGATTCTCATTGATAACTTCGGTAGGTTTTTCCATAGTATCCTTATTTATGAGCTTAGCGAGAATAGAAGGGTTGTCCAAAGTACTAAAACTCTGGAGAGAACTCCCAACCCTTTTGGATTCAGACATGGCGGAAGAAAGGCGAGCGAGAAGAGAGGGAAAATTAAATGTCAAGGGTGAAGTGGGGGAGAGGAAAACGAGAGGCAAATGGCAAATAATGTAATGCGGGAGATAAGGGTTGTGATGGGTACTTGGTATGTTGACTTTTGCGTAGACTCCCCGGCAACGGCGCCAGAAATGGCTCGTTGTCAGGAGTCAGATCTTGACTTGCGCGAACCTCCCCGGCAACGGCGCCAGAAATCCTTCTTGCTACCTCTTGAGCACTGCGTTGGATTTCCCCAAAGAGGAATGGATGATGCAGCAAAGTAGCGTAAGTATTTCCCTCAATTTTTGAGAACCAAGGTATCAATCCAGTAGGAGGTTGCGCGTGCGTCCCTAGTACCTGCACAAAACAAATAACTCCTCGCAACCAACGCAATAAGGGGTTGTCAATCCCTTCACGGTCACTTACGAGAGTGAGATCTGATAGATATGATAAGATAATATTTTTGGTATTTTTGTGGTAAAGATGCAAAGTAAAATAAAAGCAAAGGAAATAACTAAGTATTGAAAGATTAATATGATGAAGATAGACCCGGGGGGCCATAGGTTTCACTAGTGGCTTCTCTCAAGAGCATAAGTATTTTATGGTGAGTGAACGAATTACTGTTGAGCAATTGACAGAATTGAGCATAGTTATGAGAATATCTAGGTATGATCATGTATATAGGCATCACATCCGAGACAAGTAGACTGTCCTACCTGCATCTACTACTATTACTCCACTCATCAACCGCTATCCAGCATGCATCTAGAGTATTAAGTTCATAAAAACAGAGTAACGCCTTAAGCAAGATGACATGATGTAGAGGGATAAATTCATGCAATATGATAAAAAACCATCTTGTTATCCTCGATGGGAACAATACAATACGTGCCTTGCTACCCCTACTGTCACTAGGAAATGACACCGCAAGATTGAACCCAAAGCTAAGCACTTCTCCCATTGCAAGAAAGATCAATCTAGAAGCCAAACCAAACTGATAATTCAAAGAGACTTGCAAAGATAACCAATCATACATAAAAGAATTCAGAGAAGATTCAAATATTGTTCATAGATAAACTTGATCAAAAACCCACAATTCATCGGTCTCAACAAACACACCGCAAAAAGAAGATTACATCGAATAGATCTCCACAAGAGAGGGGGAGAACATTGTATTGAGATCCAAAAGGAGAGAAGAAGCCATCAAGCTAATAACTATGGACCCTAAGGCCTGAGGTAAACTACTCACACTTCATCGGAGAGGCTATGGTGTTGATGTAGAAGCCCTCCGTGATGGATGCCCCCTCCGGCGGAGCCCCGGAACAAGCCCCAAGATGGGATCTCGTGGATACAAAAAGTTGCAGCGGTGGAATTAGGGTTTTGTCTCCGTACCTGATCGTTTGGGGTACGTATGTATATATAAGAGGAAGGAGTACGTCGGTGGAGCAACAGGGGGCCCACGAGGGTGGATGGTGCGCCTGGGAGGTAGGCGCGCCCCCTACCTCGTGGCCTCCTCCTTTGTTTCTTGACGTAGGGTCCAAGTCTCCTGGATCATGTTCGGCGAGAAAATCATGTTCCCGAAGGTTTCATTCCGTTTGGACTCCGTTTGATATTCCTTTTCTTCGAAATCCTAAAATAGGCAAAAAAAACAATTTTGGGTTGGGCCTCCGGTTAATAGGTTAGTCCCAAAAAATAATATAAAAGTGGAAAATAAAGCCCAATAATGTCCAAAACAGTAGATAATATAGCATGGAGCAATCAAAAATTATAGATACGTTGGAGACGTATCATGTCACAAAAGATTTTCATTGGACCCGTTGCACTAGATATTACACCTAGATCAGATATGAACTCCTTCATCTAGACTCCTTCATTTGCTGCTTCCGAAGTAGCTATGTACTCCGCTTCACACGTAGATCCCGCCATGACGCTCTTCATGGAACTGCACCAACTGACAGCTCCACCATTCAATATAAATACGTATCCGGTTTGGGACTTAGAGTCATCCGGATCAGTGTCAAAGCTTACATCGACGTAACCATTTACGACAAGCTCTTTGTCACCTCCATAAACGAGAAACATATCCCTGGTCCTTTTCAGGTATTTTGGGATGTTATTGACCGTTGTCCAGCGATCCACTCCTGGATTACTTTGGTACCTCCCTGCTAAACTTATAGCAAGGCACACATCAGGTCTGGTACACAGCATTGCATACATGATAGAACCTATGGCTGAGGCATAGGGAATGACTTTCATTTTCTCTCTATCTTCTGCGGTGATCGGGCATTGAGTCTGACTCAACTTCACACCTTGTAACACAGGCTAGAACCCTTTATTTCACTGATCCATTTTGAACTTCTTCAAAGCTTTATCAAGGTATGTGCTTTGTGAAAGTCCAATTAAGCGTCTTGATCTATCTCTATAGATCTTGATGCCCAATATATAAGCAGCTTCACCGAGGTCTTCCATTGAAAAATTCTTATTCAAGTATCCTTTTGTGCTATCCAGAAATTATGTATCATTTCCAATCAACAATATGTCATCTACATATAATATTAGAAATGCTACAGAGCTCCCACTCACTCTCTTGTAAATACAGGCTTCTCCAGAAGTCTGTATAAAATAATATTCTTTTATCACACTATCAAAGCGTATATTCCAACTCCGAAAGGCTTGCACCAGTCCATAAATGGATCGCTGGAGCTTGCACACTTTGTTAGCACCTTTAGGATCGACAAAACCTTCTGGTTGCATCATATGCAACTCTTCTTTAAGATATCCATTATGGAATGAAGTTTTGACATCCATTTGCCAAATTTTAAAATCATAAAATGCGGCAATTACTAACATGATTCGGACAGACTTATGCATCGCTACGGGTGAGAAGGTCTCATCGTAGTCAACTCCTTGAACTTGTCGAAAAACTTCCGCAACAAGTCGAGCTTTTTTAGATAGCAACATTACCGTCAGTGTCAGTCTTCTTCTTGAAGATCCATTTATTCTCTATGGCTTGTCGATCATCAGGCAACTCAACCAAAGTCCACACTCTGTTCTCATACATGGATCCCATCTCAGATTTCATGGCCTCAAGCCATTTCGCGGAATCTGGGTTCATCATTGCTTCCTCATAGTTCATAGGTTCGTCATGGTCTAGTAACATGACTTCTAGAACAGGATTACCGTACCACTCTGGTGCGGACCGTACTCTGGTTGACCTACGAGGTTCGGTAGTAACTTGATCTGAAGTTTCAAGATCATCATCATTAGCTTCCTCACTAATTGGTGTATGAATCACTGGAACTGATTCCTGTGATGAACTACTTTCCAATTCGGGAGAAGGTACAATTACCTCATCAAGTTCTACTTTCCTCCCACTCACTTCTTTCGAAAGAAACTCCTTCTCTAGAAACGATCCATTCTTAGCGACGAATATCTTGCCTTCGGATCTGTGATAGAAGGCGTACCCAACAGTTTCCTTTGGGTATCCTATGAAGAGACATTTCTTTGATTTGGGTTCGAGCTTATCAGGTTGAAGCTTTTTCACATAAGCATCATAGCCCCAAACTTTAAGAAATGTCAGTTTAGGTTTTCTTGCCAAACCACACTTCATATGGTGTCATCTCAATGGATTTAGATGGTGCCCTATTTAACGTGAATGCAGCCGTCTCTAAAGCATAACCCCGAAATAATAGTGGTAAATCAGTAAGGGACATCATAGATCGCGGCATATCTAAGGAAGTACAGGTATGACGTTCGGACACACCATTACATTGTAGTGTTCCAGGTGGCATGAGTAGCGAAACTATTTCACATTGTTTCAAATGAAGACCAAACTCATAAATCAAATGTTCACCTCCACGATCAGATCGTAGAAATTTTATTTTCTTATTACGATGATTTTCCACTTCACTCTGAAATTCTTTGAACTTTTCAAATGTCTCAGACTTATGTTTCATTAAGTAGATATACCCATATCTTCTCAAATCATCTATGAAGGTTAGAAACTAACGATACCCGCCGCGAGCCTCAACACTCATCGGACCGCATACATCAGAATGTATTATTTTCAATCAGTCAGTGGCTCGCTCCATTGTTCCGGAGAACGGAGTCTTAGTCATCTTGCCCATGAGGCATGGTTCGCAAGCATCAAGTGATTCCAAAAGCCCATCATCATGGAGTTTCTTCATGTGCTTTACACCAATATGACCTAGACTGCAGAGCCATAAATAAGTTGCACTATCATTATTAACTTTGCATCTTTTGGCTTCAATATTATGAATATGTGTATCACTACAATCGAGATTCAACAAAAATAGACCACTCATTAAGGGTGCATGACCATAAAATATAATACTCATATAAATAGAACAATAATTATTCTTTGATTTAAATGAATAACCGTCTCGCATCAAACAAGATTCAGATATAATGTTCAAGCTCAACGCTGGCACCAAATAACAATTATTTAGGTCTAAAACTAAGCCCGACGGTAGATGTAAAGGTAGCGTTCCGACGGCGATCACATCGAGTTTGGAACCATTTCCCATGTACATCGTCACCTCGTCCTTAGCCAATCTTCGTTTAATCCATAGCCCCTGTTTCAAGATGCAAATATGAGCAACAGAACCAATATCAAATACCCAGGCGCTACTACGAGCATTAGTAAGGTACACATCAATAACATGTATATCAAATATACCTTTCACTTTGCCATTCTTCTTATCCGCCAAATACTTGGGGCAGTTCCGCTTCCAGTGACTAGTCCCTTTGCAGTAGAAGCACTCAGTTTCAGGCTTAGGTCCGGACTTGGGCTTCTTCCCTTGAGCAATAACTTGCTTGCCGTTCTTCTGGAAGTTCCCCTTCTTCTCGTTGCCCTTTTTTTTGAAAGTAGTTGTCTTGTTAACCATCAACACTAAATGCTCCTTCTTGATTTCTACCTCTGCAGCCTTTAGCATCGCGAAGAGCTCAGGAATTGTCTTTTCCATCCCTTGCATATTATAGTTCATCACGAAGCCTTTATAGCTTGGTGGCAGTGATTGAAGAACTCTGTCAATGACACTATTATTAGGAAGATTAACTCCCAGCTGAGTCAGGTGGTTATGATACCCAGACATTTTGAGTATATGTTCACTGATAGAACTATTCTCCTCCATTTTGCAGCTATAGAACTTGTTGGAGACTTCATATCTCTCAACTCGGGTATTTGCTTGAAATATTAACTTCAACTCCTAAAACATCTCATATGCTCCATGATGTTCAAAATGTCTTTGAAGTTCCGATTCTAAGCCGTAAAGCATGGCACACTAACTATCGAGTAGTCATCAGCTTTGCTCTGCCAGATGTTCATAACGTCCGTAGTTGCTTCTGAAGCGGGTCTTGCACCTAGCGGTGCTTCCAGGACGTAATTCTTCTGTGCAGCAATGAGGATAATCCTCAAGTTACGGACCCAGTCCGTGTAGTTGCTACCATCATCTTTCAACTTAGCTTTCTCTAGGAACACATTAAAATTCAAGGTAACGGTAGCACGGGCCATTGATCTACAACAACATAGATATGTAAAAACTATCAGGTACTAAGTTCATGATAAATTAAAGTTCAATTGATCATATTATTCAAGGACTCCCACTTAGATACACATCCCTCTGGTCATCTAAATGATCACATGATCCATATCAACTAAACCATGTCCGATCATCACATGAGATGCAGTAGTTTTCAATGGTGAACATCTCTATGTTAATCATATCTACTATATGATTCATGTTCGACCCTTCGGTCTCAGTGTTCCGAGGCCATATCTGCATATGTTAGGCTCGTAAAGTTTAACCCGAGTATTCTGCACGTGCAAAACTAGCTTGCCCCCTCTATATGTGAACGTAGAGCTTATCACACCCGATCATCACGTGGTGTCTCGGCACAACGACCTGTAGCAATGGTGCATACTCAGGGAGGACACTTATACCTTGAAATTTATTGAGGGATCATCTTATAGTGTTCCCGTCGTACTAAGCAGAATAAGATGCATAAAAGATAAACATCATATACAATCAAAATATGTGACATGATATGGCAATCATCATCTTGTGCCTTTGATCTCCATCTCCAAAGCACCATCATGATCTCCATCGTCACCGGCTTGACACCTTGATCTCCATCGTAGCGTCGTTGTCGTCTTACCAACTATTGCTTCTACGACTGTTGCTACCTCTTAGTGATAAAGTAAAGCAATTACATGTTGATTGCATCTCATACAATAAAGCGACAACCATAAGGTTCCTGCCAGTTGCCGATAACTTTTACAAAACATGATCATCTCATACAACAATTTATATCTCATCACGTCTTGACCATATCACATCATAGCATGCCCTCCAAAAACAAGTTAGATGTCCTCTACTTTGTTGTTGCAAATTTTACGTGGCTGCTATGGGCTTCTAGCAAGAACTGTTCTTACCTACGTATCAAAACCACAACGATTTTTCATCAAGTGTGTTGTTTTAACCATCAATAAGGACGGACCGTAGTCAAACTCGATTCAACAAAAGTTGGAGAAACAGACACCTGTCAGCCACCTGTGAGTGAAGCACATCGGTAGAACTAGTCTCATGAATGCAGTCATGTAATGTCGGTCCGGGCTGCTTCATACAACAATACCGCCGAATCAAAGTAAGACGTTGGTGGTAAGCAGTATGACTATTATCGCCCACAACTCTTTGTGTTCTACTCGTGCATATCTACGCATAGACCTGGCTCGGATGCTACTGTTGAGGAACGTAGTAATTCAACAAAATTCCTACGGTCACACAAGATCCATCTAGGAGATGCATAGCAACGAGAGGGGAGAGTGTGTCCACGTACCCTCGTAGACCGAAACCGGAAGTGTTTGTTAACGCGGTTGATGTAGTCGAATGTCTTCACGATCCAACCGATCCAAGTACCAAACATACGGGACCTCCGTGTTCAGCACACATTCAGCTCGATGACGTTCCTCGAGCTCTTGATCCAGTAGAGGGTCGAGGGAGAGTTCCGTCAGCACGATGGCCTGGCAACGGTGTTGGTGATGTGATCCGCGCAGGGCTTCACCTAAGCACTACGACGCTATGATCGGAGGAGTAAACTGTGGAGGGGGGCACCGCACACGGCTAAGAGAACTATTGGTGTGCCTTTGGGGTGTCCCCTGCCCACGTATATGAAGGAGTGGGGAGAGAGGCCAGCGGCCAGGAGGGGCGCGCCATGGCGGGAGTCCTATTTGGACTCCTAGTCCGAGTAGGATTCGCCCCCTCCCTTTTCCTTTCTTCTACCGGAGGGAGTAGGAAGGAGAGGGAGAGGGAAAGGGAAGGGGGCGCCGCCCCCTCCTCCTTGTCCTATTCGGACTCCTAAGGAGGGGGCACGCGGCCACCTCCAATGGGCTTCCCTTACTCTCCCTTAGGCCCATGTTGGCCCAACACTTGCCCGGGGGGTCTGGTAACCCCTCGGTACTCCGGTAAAATACCTGAATCACTTGGAACCATTTCGATGTTCGAATATAACCTTCCAATATATGAATCTTTACCTCTCGGCCATTTCGAGACTCCTCATCATGTACATGATCTCATTCGGGACTCCGAACAAACTTCGGTCACCAAAACACATAACTCATAATGCAAATCGTCATCGAACGTTAAGCGTGCGGACCCTATGGGTTCGAGAACTATGTAGACATGACCGAAAACTATGAAGATCTTTATCGGTCAAACTGCATAACAACATACGTGATTCCCTTTGTCATCGGTATGTTACTTGCCTGAGATTCGATTGTCGGTATCATCATACCTAGTTCAATCTCGTTACTGGAAGGTCTCTTTACTCGTTCCATAATGAATCATCTCGTAACTAACTCATTAGTCACATTGCTTGCAAGGCTTATAGTGATGTGCATTACTGAGAGGGCCCAGAGATACCTCTCCGATACACGGTGTGACAAATCCTAATCTTGATCTATGTCAACCCAACAAACACCTTCGAAGACACCTATAGAGCATCTTTATAATCATCCAGTTACGTTGTCACGTTTGATAGCACACAAGGTGTTCCTCCCGTATTCGGGAGTTGCATAATCTTATAGTTAGAGAAACATGTATAACTCATGAAGAAAGCAATAGCAATAAAACTAAACGATCATTATGCTAAGCTAAACGGATGGGTCTTGTCCATCACATCATTCTCTAATTATGTGATCCCGTTGATCAAATGACAACACATGTCTATGGTCAGGAAACTTAATTAAGCATCTTTGATAAACGAGCTAGTCAAGTTGAGGCATACTAGGGACACTCTATTTGTCTATGTATTCACACCTGTACTAAGTTTTCGGTTAATACAATTCTAGCATGAATAATAAACATTTATCATGATATAAGGAAATATAAATAACAACTTTATTATTTCCTCTAGGCATATTTCCTTCATAGGGTGTGCGTATGTGCGTTCATAGGGGTGAGTGTATGCGCGTGTATATGAGCGCTTGTGTCTGTACTGATGTTTAAAAAAATATTGTTCACAGCAAGGTGATGCATCCTTGAACAAGTTGTAATGGGCAGACTTGGACTAGCTCTTTCATCTCGCCTTCTTCTCATATTCCCAATGCATCTTATTCCTTGATGCTTTTTTTCACCTTTTTCGTATATTTAGGACTAGATCTTCTTTTCCCGTCATTTTCTACAAAATGTGCATGTGAGGAGAAGTGTTGTATAACTAGTGATGCTACTGCTTCGGGAGATGGAGTGGCATATATATCATAAACGGCGTAGTGTTCATGCTTGGAAGTTGTTGGGTCATCACCAGTTTCGGTTGAATTTGATATTTTTGCGAATGTCTACCATAAGAGTTCGACAACAACCAAGCTTATAGCAAGTGAATATCAAGTTCCTACATATTGCTGCTCGATTTTCCAGTGGTATGCCTACCATGTTTCCGTCCTACAATTATGGTATAGAACAATAGCGACCCCTGAACTATTTAAACTTTCGACAACAAGCCGCATACAAAAAAGGTGGAAATACGCCAACTTAGGGCATCTCCAATGCAGACCCGCTAAACGGACATCGCATCTGTCCGAAGACTAAATTCTGGAAGATCCAAGCTCCCCCATCTCCTAACACCAAGTTGGCAGCTGGAGACGAGGGGGCCAAAAATCCCTACCGCAGCTTGTCATGATTCTAGTGGCGGCACCAACTAACCAATCTTCAATTTCATGGGCCGGAAGTTGGAGTGGCTATACGACCCTTGCAGCGAGCGCGAGCATGCATACGCGTTAAGCAACGCCCTATGGGCCCGGTGCAGGGAATAAAGGTAGTTTTTCCTTCTTCTTCTTTTTTATTACTTATATATACATTTACAGATTGGAAAATATTATATTTCAATTTTGGGAAACTTTCATCGTGCATTCAAGAAAATGTTCATCTTGTGTTAAAAAAAGTTCGCTCAACTTTTCAAAATGTTGATAGAACTTGAAAAAATACACGTGACATTCAAAAAATGTTCGTAAACTTCCAAAAGTTGTTCATGACATTTTAATAGAAGTTATAAAAATTTAGAAATATATTCTCATAATTCAAAACAAATGTTTCATACCATTCAAAAGTAGTGTACGTGGCATTTCAAATACATGTTCACATATTCCCAAAATATGTAGGTGACATTTAAAAAAATGGTTATAGAATGTAATCAATGTTCACGTAGACATTTTAAAAAAAAATAGACGTGTCATTTTAAAGAAATATTCACTTGTTTTGTTCATGATATTTGAAATAAATAATCACACAATGTAAAATAAATGCTCAGGTCGTTCAAAAAATGTTTATTTCCATTAATAAAAAGATTTAAAGTGTATCGAAAGGGTGTAAAATATGTATTTGAAAAACAAGTGCATTGTACATTTGAAAAATACTAAACATGTATCAAAAAATATTTCATGTGGACTCTAAACATGTACAATGCATACTGAAAAAATTATACATATATTGAAAAAAATACTAAATAGAAGGGATGAAAAAGTAGAAAAAAAGGACGAAAACAGATAAGGAAAAGCAAAAAAACTCGAGAATTCGAAGAAAATGAGTGAGGAAACCCAGGAAAGCAAAATAATAAACAAAATTAGTGAAAACCGGAGAAAGAAAGAAAAGAAAACCAAAGAAAAAGAAAAACCCTGAAGATAACTAATATGGACTACATACAGAGCAAAATGAGTGAATCTATACTCTAAAATATGACTATATACATCCGTATGTAGTTCATATTGAAATCTCTAAAAAGACTTGTATTTAGGAACAAAGAGAGTATAAATCATTTGTGCCACTGACACAGCAATAACTTAGCTTGACTGTATGTTCGACTAGTTTGGGATGAGCCTACATGAAAGGGTTCATTCAAGACATGCTCCTTATACGGCCTTCCACCGTACTGGGCTGGCCCATTATTGGTTACCTTTTACCGTCTATGTTTTTTCTCGTCTATGATGTTCGCCACTGTCAAGTCGTGAAGATCATCTTGTGCAATAACAAAAAGTCGTGTATATATTTATGGTGTGGTGTAAAAGATCAATTGATGCATGTGCACGGACCATACGCCATAGCCTTTCGAATAGAAGTATTTATATGATCAATGGATTTATTGACCTAAAAAGTAGGACTAAGTGAGCAACATAAGTGAGAAACATATATGCCCAAGCTCGATTGACCTGTTGTGTGGTGCCTGCGTGCAAGTGACGCGATGGGCAACTACTCCATTTTACAACTAACTAATGAGCTGCATGATGGGTCAAACAAACCAATGTATACTCCACATGTCTCTATTAATTTATTTGTGCATGTGAAAAGGTGTTCCATCCAATGGCTTTGCCAGATGCAACCATCGATCGATCGACGACCAGGCCAAAGTTGATCAACCAAAGCTAGCTACTAAGCGTGTGTCGGTGCCGCTCACTGAGATCACCATACGAAATGATCAGTCAAAGGGTATGTCGTGTCTAATTAACATTGCCGTCTACAAATATATGTACTTAGCAAAAAAAAGGTATACAATCTTTACACGGTATGCCTATGTACCATACGACAGACGGCATATAACATGGCATATACACACAGCTACATTTCAAACGGGAGGAAGACCAGATAAATCAGGAGCGGGCAGGGTGGTCTATGGACCTCCTTGAAATTTCCTATTCCTTTATATATCTGCAACAAACTTGTGATTGCGCGCGAACCTCTACTTCATGCTACGTAATGCATTGTCTTCTTGCAATAGTGGTTACTGGTTACAACCAAGGATCACGGCATCTGCGACAATATCATCGCCAAACTTCAGGGCGTGTTGCATCGGCCAGTCCCTTTGGCTCTTTTCTTCTAGTTGGGTCTTTTTATGTTGTGAGCCCAATAGACTATTGTTCATCATAAAAAAAAATAGACTATTGTTGTTTTCTTGGGTACCTTGTACTATTTTTTATTGGTTGGTGCTTCGTCTATAAAACGGGCCTATGGCCTTTGTTTTTTGTGTTCCGTGTTGACGTATAATGTGCTGTCTAGTCTCTTTCATCAGATCGGTCTTTTGATTGCATTGGCTAGAGCATGCACGTCTACATGGTATCGGAGCCAAGAGGTCTTGAGAGCATCTCCAGCCGTTCGGCCCCCCAGGGCGCTAAAAAAGGGCGGCCTGGGGGCGAATCGGCGCTAGTTTGGCCCCTGGGGGCGAACTAGCTCCTAGTCATGCCCCCAGGCGACGCCCCCAGAACGCGAAAAATTCGAACTTGGTCGTTCCCGCTCACAAAAGACGCCACAAGTCGGGCGATCGCAAGCAACAGTTCGGCGTACAAAAAATAGAGTGACAGAAGTTCGCGTGCGCAACGCATCACTCGGCGGGCTCTGCCTCAGGCGTCAGCGGAGTTGGCGTGCGCGGGCTTGGCGGTGTCGGAGCAGCCTCTGCGCTGGGCGGTGTCGGCGCGACTTCGGTGGTGCTGGGCGTCGTGGAGGCGTCGTCACGCGGGCTTGGCGGCGGCGTCGGCGTGTGCATCGGCGTCGGCGTCGGCGTCGGCGGCCTTGTCGAGGGAAGCTAGTTCAAGATGAGGCCGCGCTCCGCCAGGTACCACGCCTTGACCGCCTCATCGGTGCTCTGGAGCATGTCCGCCCCGCCCAGCAGGAAAGCCAGGTCGGTGTTTCTCTTCATCGCGGCGACGTTCGTCCGGAGCAGGTCGAGCTTGACGGCGTTGCTCGACATCAACGCCGACCACCGCGCCTCGGTCTTCTCTTCACGAAGGATGGCCCGGGCTTGCGTGTCGGCGAGGCAGTGCTCGATGGACTCCTGCGCTCGAGCGGTGGCCTTCTTGGCAACTTTGTTGCCGTCCGGCCGCCCTTCCGATGCGCCAGGAGTCGGCGCGTCTGGCTTGTAGGTCTCCTTGGCCTTGTCGAGGGTGCGCCGGACTTCCGCCCACTTCTCGCACTTGTCAATGCGCTTGTAGACGTGGAGGTACTTGAATTCGGCGTCGTTGTTGCTCTCCCGGTACAGGGCGTACATGCGCATCAACTACGCAGAGGAACAAACAGTTGGCGCGCCTACACGGCGAAGAGAGGCGGGAGGCCGGCGTGGCATACCTGATCCTCGACGCTGGCGCCGCTCTCCGAGCGAGCGGCGACCTCCTCGACGACCCCATGCCATTTGTTGCACGTCCCCCTGGATACGCCCCCAATGATTCGCCATCACCTTGGAGCCGCGCTGCATGTAGACGCCTTTGAAGTAGGGGTCGACGAGCTTGCGCTCGTCGAACTCGGCCTTGATGCGGTCCCAGTACGTGTCGATGCTCTGGTTCGTGCCGGTCGTCGGGTTGAGGCAGACGACTTTCCATGCTTCGGCGAGGCATTCCTCCTCCTTGGACGCCCACTTGATGCACGGCTCGCCTGTCCTGGCCGCTCGCTTCTTCTTCTTCTTGCGCCCCTTCGCCATCGCAGGCGTCAGCTCCTCCTCCTCCTCCTCCTCGTCCTCCTCCTCCTGCTCCTCCTCGCCGTAGACGTAGCCGAGCTCGCCGTCCATGCCGCCACTGAGATCCACCACCTCGTCCTAGGTGATGAACCCGGGAGACGCGGCGGCTGTGGCCGAACCTGCCGCGATGATGTCGTCCATGTCGGCCTCGGTCTCGACGGTGTCGCCGAGGTGCGAGAAGGGCAGCGGGCCACGGCGTAGCGGGGGCGTCGGGGAGGAAGCGTAGGCGGGCGGCGAGTAGTTGTATGGAGGGTACTGCACGCCAGCGAAGGCGGGAGAGGGCGTGCGTTGGGCCGGGTATCCATGGGGGAAGGTGACGTTTGGGTTGAACCCACCGTGCGCGTCCCCGTCGGCGTAGCCCGGCGAGGGCGATCCCCATGGCTGCGGAGAGCCGACGCCTTGCTGGCCCCAGGGCACGTACTGGGCGTGGCTTCCGGGTGGATTCATCATCCCCGCGCGAGTCGCCTCGGCCTCGGTTTGGTCCGCCGAGGCAGCCGCAGCCGCGCGCGCCGCGTTGTTGCGGGCCTTCTTGGCGATGGCCCTGTTCCACCGGTCGGCGGTGACAGCCTCCCGCCGCTGAACTTCCGCCCTCCACTCGGCGTTTGACATGCCCAGTGGCTTGATCGGCGGCGCCCTCGGCTTCCTCTGCTTCGGCTGGGAAACAGAGGCGGTCACGGGTGCCGCCGCGCGGGGGGCGACATACTTCTTCAGTGGCATGGCAGCCGGCTGGGAGGGAAGCGAGCAGGAGGGAGATTGGCGGGAGGAAGGAAGAGTACGGGAGGGAAGTAGGGAAAACGCGGGAAGAAACGGTGGGAAGAGGTGCTCGCCTCGCCGACAGGGCGGTCCCACGCGCCCTTTTCGCTTGTGCAGGCGCCCCAGGCGCCCCCCAAGAATCCGGGTTCGACCTGGGTCTGCCGGCACCAGTTTCGGCCCGAGTCGGCGAAAAACAGGCTTTTGAGGGCGCGACCGGGCCATTTTTTTGGCGCCGACGCAGCAAAAACGCCTGGGGAGGGCTTGTTGGGGGCGCGGCTAGAGATGCTCTGAGTTCAAGACCCGCCTGGTTCAATTAAATCCGGCTGGTTCAATTAAATTGCACCCACTTTCGGTCTATGTTTAGACCTGAGCGAGCCACACGTGAGGGGGAGTGTTGACGTATAATGTGATGCCTAGTCTCTTTCATCAGATCGATTTTTTGGTTGCATTGACTAGAGCATGCACTTCTATATTCCGTAATAACTATTCATTGGGTTTGAACAAATGGATATTTTTCATGAAGGGATATATTCGTTTTTCTTAATTTGAAACATGACGAGAGCCTACTATTAGCCTACTAAGTCGTCACGTGTATGTTTCCTGTGTGGCCGGCCGGCTCTAGTGGATAATGAGCTAGCTGCATCCTCCCTGCAGACACGAAAATATTATCTCTTAAGATGTTGTGTTGCAGTCCCATCTAACACGATATGCATCATGTAGTATGCGACCGCGGCGTGATGGAGACGTGCGCTTAGATTACTAAACATTAGAGCATCTTCAACCGCCGCGGTAAAAAGCGTGGCGCGGTAAACCGAGTTTTTTTGGCGCGCGGGACGTTTCAGCACGCTCTAGCGATGGCGGGAAAATCACGCGCGCGGAAAAAGGCGGCAGGTCGCGCGCTTATTTTGGCACACCGCTTCCGGCGCGCCTATTAAATGTGGCGCGCGCCACACGCCTATTGCACACGTTTCTCTTCCTCTTCTGCTGCCACACGCCCCTCCACCGCTTCCTCTCGGTTGCTTCCGCTGCCACCCGCGCCACCGCTCCAGCGCCCTGCCACCATGCCGCCGCGCCGCCGAGGAGTGTCGGGCTACCGCGCCGTCCGTCAGCGCCCCAACGATGGGTTCTACTCGAAGATACGGTCCGGCCAACTCCGGCTCGGCCTCGGCACCTTCGAGACGGCGCACGAGGCCGCCCGCGCGTACGACGCGGCGGCGTTGCGCCAAGGCAGGCCGCGCCAGCAGATGAACTTCCACGATGTCTACACGCTGCAGCAGGCGCTGGACGTCGCCCCGCCGCCTCGTCTTCGCACGGCACAAGACCGTGCAGAGCACGCTGAGCGGCAGAAAAGCCTCCTCGTCGCCCATGAGGACGAGCTGGTCATGGCGGAGTGGCGCCAACAACACTCGGAGGACGTCTCCTACGAGCAAGGCTACTGGGCAAGGTGCCGCGAGGAGGAGACGCAAAGGCGCCGCGCTGAGCGGTTGGACAGGCGTCGGCGGAAGGCCCTGGCGCTATCCCAGTGCGATGTAGTTGAGAATGGTGGTGAGACGATCTTTACATCTGATGATGATCGTTGAGAAGACATGTGGCTCGATACCTCGGATCAGACCAGCGAGGATGGCGACGATGACGATGACGACGACGACTGGGAGTAGGCTGTAGCTGCACTAGTAGTTTTTATCTATGTCCTTGCACTATCTAAATAATTTTTATCTATCTATGCTATGGAACTAAGTAAAATATCTATGTATCATTTTTTCTATCAATGAATTTTATTAAAAAAAATGTATGCACTGTTTAGCGCGTGCTGCATTTTAGCGCGGTCGTTGGAGCTACGCGCGCGCTCAATTTTGACGCGCCTGTTGGAGCCACCGCTGCTGTCCGCGCCAAACCAGGCGAACGGCGCACAGAAAATGCCTTTTTTGCGCGCGGCGTGTTGCGCGACTGTTGGAGATGCTCTTAAGTACTTAAATTACATTGATTGTGGTGTGTTTACCAACCAGCCTGCCTGCATGTGTCACGCAATTGACAAGTGAAGTACAATGCAATTTACTTAATTAACCAGTATTAGTATATAAGCAGGCTGTGACAACCCATGGATGACCATGGGGAGAGTTTACCAAAGCTAATAATTAAGCGTTTATGGCCGCCGCAACTACTGCCGCTGAGATTGTGAATGGATCGATCATCAAAAGGCAGTGTACACTGTACTATGAAACAGGAAGATGGTGCACATGCCAATTGGCAATCAAGTGCAACCCTGTATATACAACACGGCTGACCCTGTGTGTGTGTAGATGTTCAGACGGATACATTGCCGTACCATAGTATACCAGCAGATACACATGCTAGTACTAGCTAGCGAGAATCGGACGTTTAATCTTTAAATAACAACTAGCATATACAAGCGATCCTCTATCCTATGATCCTTAAATGCTTCCCTAAATCGTAACCGTCTTGCTAAGTCTCGGTCGACTAAGACTTTGTTAAGTCTCAATTGATACTACATCTGTGAGATCTTATATTAAGATCCGTGAAAACTTTTTTTTTTTCAGTTCTTCTTTTTTCCTCTTCGATGTTACGTCATTTGACTGAGACTTCGTTAAATCTCAGTCGACTGAGACCTAGCTACATCCAGACCATAACTCCTCAATCTTCGAAGAGTTAGATAGTGGCTGGACATAACCAAATCCCTATACTTAATTTTCTACAATGATAGCAGGTTTGAAGAGGTAACAGATTTTAAAGGATCAGCTAGAGTTTCCCTTAGGTTCCTTTGAAAGAAGGAGACACATTACGACTGCACTTCACTCATCTGACCTGCCGAGCGGGTCGCACAGCTGCAGGCCGGCTCTAGTCGATCGACCAACTAGCTGCTTCTCCTCCGCTGCAGGCACGGCATTATTAAACGATGGAGTGTCATCCAGGTGGAACTAGCTATCTCACGACCAACTCGGTCGTACGTACGTATGTACCGGATTGTCATACATGGTCAACCTCTTCCCAGCCTCTCCGTTTCGATGTTAACCAAAGCCAATAATTAAGCGTGTGTGGCCCCTGCAGCTAGCAGCGCCGCTGAGATCATCATGCGAACTAATCAATCAAAATGCCGTGTCTAATTACTACTCTACATAACTTTGTGTCGGTCTCTACAAATAAACAATACCCGACAAAAAAATATTAACATGGTGCAATCACAGGGTCTCTCTCTGCCAAATGGTTGTAGATTAATTTCATCAGACACAGCTAACAATGTAATGGAGTGTGTGCATGTTCCGACCGCGACATTGCTGTACCGTGTCAAGCTAGGATTGTCATGCCAGCAGATACACATGGTAAAAGCATCTCCAGCCGTTCGACCCCCCAGGACGTCGAAAAAGAGCCGCCTGGGATCGAACCGCCTGGAGCCATTCCCAGTCTACGCCCCAGGTCACTGCCAAAATCATGCGGATTCGGTGATATTTCATACAAATTTGTGAAAACTCGGCGATCTAGCACAAACTCGGCGATATTTCATTGAAATCTGAACAAAAACAGTTAAACATGCAAACTACGCCTACAACTACGCCAAACTACGCCTATCCCTGTTATGCCAAACTAAGTCTGTAGAAACGAGTGTAGTCGGTGCCGTCGTTGTCGCGCGCCGCGTCGGAGCCGCCGCCGTCCCTACTGCACCCCTGGCCAGGGTCGCCGACGTGCGGTGGGGCGTTGGACGGCCCAGCCTCGTCCTCCTCGTCGTTGTCGAGGACGATGATGCCACCCTCCTCGCGTCCGAGGCGCCGGGCCTGGAGCTCCGCGTATGCTTGGCGCTGGCGGAGCACCTGCTCGTGGACGTAGTCCTCCCTCGCCCACTTGATGGCAGCCTCGTCGTCGGGGGCCACCATGTCCGCGTGCTCCGGCTTCACGGGGAGCAGCCCCGGCTCGGGCATCGGTCGGACCAGGCGGAGGGAGCGCGGGGAGGGGCGGGCACCCTCATTGATGGCGAGGGCGCCGTTGCAGGTGCGGCGTCGAAGCGGCATCTCTTCCGGTTCCGGCTTGACGGGGCAGAGCGCCGGCGAGCCGGAGGTCGACGACGAGGACGTCCCCGGCACCATTCGCCACGGCGTCTAGGAGCTGCCACGGCGGCGAGAGAAGGACGACCGCGGTGGGTACTCGAGGTGCGCGCGTGTTGCCGGTCTCGATGTGGTCGAGGACGACCTCGAGGGTGCGGTCGGGCACGCCCCACCACTCGCGCCACTCGTCGGCGTTGAGGCGTCCGCGGGGGATGATGCCGTTGGCGGAGGCGATCTGGTCTTCGCGGCGGGGCTCGAAGTACATCGTCCACAGCGTGTGGCTGTCGGCGGCGTACCTCGGCTCGTTCCGTTGCGCCTCCGTCAGCGACGAGCGGATGCGGACGATCTCGGCCCGCCGTGTGGCCCCTTCGGGCACCGATGGCCTGGGACGCCGCCGGCGCTCAACTTCCATGACCCCGGCACACGCATGTATGGGGGCGCCGGATAGTCGGCCTCGTAGAGCAGGCGCGCCTCCGGCTCTTGGAGATAGCAGCGGCCGAAGTTGTTTGCCGCTGCGCCGTCGCCTGGGTACCTCTCAGCCATTGCTCGTCGGCGGGAAGGGGGAGTGTGTTGCTTTGTGTGGCGATGCGAGGCTATGTGTGACAGTTGTGGCATTCACCGGCGGGGAGATCGGCTTTTATAGCCGTTGCGGGGCGGCGAGAGCCTGCATGTCTGGCGACGCGTGTCGGGAGCGGGCCGGACGCGTCTCGGTGGCGCCTTCGCTGCGCCGCCCGTGAGGCATCAATGGAGGCTGACCGGCGCGGCAGTGCGACAGCCTTGGCATTGATTCCCGCGGGAACTGAGACGATGAGAATGACGAAGCGGCGTCTCGCTGACTCGGCGGGCCCATTCCCGTTTGCGCCAAAAACACGTCCCCGACGCCCCAGACGCTCCCAGCGCGCCGGGTTCAGCCTGAGTTCGCCGGCGCTAGTTTCGACCCAAACCAGCGAAAAACGAGCTCTTGGGGTGTGACTGGGACGATTTTCGGCCACCAGCGTAAAAAAAATGCCTGAGAGGTCTGTTGGGGACGCGGTTGAAGATGCTCCAAGGACCAATTAGCTTTTTTTTCAAACATAGCTAATTTTTAAATAATACCTAGCGTGCAACCATCATGTAGCAGTGGACGTAGGAGCGGCATTTGTTTGCACGACAAAAATCTGCCGCTACCTAATTCATCTATTCCCTTTTATAATGATCTATCTACCAGCGAATTCTTGTCATCCATCAGAAATGGAGGAAAACCCGGCAGTTGCACATCATATCAAGGCACACCAGAATTAAGAATGTGAGGTTATCGATGGATGCATATGTGGCGGCAAAATGAAGATATTATATTGTACCAGTATAGCAAGGATCGATATCGGGGACTGGCCGGCCGGGCATATGGATACAGAATACCAGCCTCTTGCGGGCAGCATGAGTGATATTTTTAAGGCTTACCATGTAGAACACTCCTCGCCTCCACAAGCATTACCTATGCCGCGCTGGCTATGGATGTGCTCTCACGACGCCATCACGCCCTACTTGCGTGCAAATAGAAGCTTGGGAAAGCCCAGTGTGCATGCTCTTGCAATAATAGAAGTTGACGGATGGTCTACGTAGGCAGGACCGCTCCTCTTTTCCTGGTGTCTCTTATTCCCCTATATACATTTTTCACGTACTTTTAATGTTTCATCTATTGTTTCTCCCGGACTAGCTTCTGTTTTTTCCTGCACATGCCACATATTTGAGTATGATAGAAGATTGTTCCAAGTAGTAACTCGATGCCACATCTCGAGTGAAGATGGGGCGGTATATATGCACACACAACAAACGCCGGGGTATTTATGGTTGATGGTTGTTGATTCAGTACTATTGTGATGATGTCCTAAAATTCTGGAAAGGCCTGGGTGATATATTTCTTGGTCATCCTTCATCTTGAGAATAACAAAACGTCAAGCAAAGCATGTAGCCGTCCTTTAAAACTAGGTTTTGCTCGCTTGTGATCATGGAGAAATGCATCCTGAAAGTTTGGAAGCAATAATTAATACTTCTCTGTTTGTTTTCAAAAATGGTATTTTTCCTGTGAAATTTGTGGGTTATCTTATATTGACATAAAAGAGACAATAACTATTATGTGTTGCATCATATTTTTCTTATTTTTTTCACTAAGTTCTAAGTAGTTTTAGCAACATACCAAAAATGTTTCTCCTATATTTTCCCAAAGGATTTTTGGAGAAGCCTCTTTTTTGTACTCATCTGATCTGTCGCACGGCTGCATCTCCTCCCTGCAGGCATGGAATTATTAAACGATGGCGAGTGCCATCCAGGAGGAGCTAGCTAAGTACGAACTTGGTCACATGTACGTACCGGTTGTCATACATGGTCAACATCTACACTAGGCTCTCTGTGTTAATCTTAGTCAAAGCCAACAATTAGACCTTGTACAATGCTAGATGTTTAAGGAGATGCTTAGCAAAATAAATTGGATCATCTGAAGCATTCGTGTCTATTTTTTACAGGATAGGTGCTTAATTAAGCGTCTATCATGTATAAATACGCATTGATGCTTGAGAAATGCCTGGTATATGTTTTAAGCACCTTATTTAAGCATCTTGCATTGTACAAGGCCTTAAGCGTGTCTGTCCCGTAGAGGTAGCTGCCCCGCTGAGATCATCATGTGAGCTGATCAATCAAAACAGTGTGGCTAATTAATACTGTGCATAAGAAATAACATGGTGTCCCCACAAATCGAATACTAACATGGCCTTCCTTGTGCCAAATGGTTATAGTTTAATTGCATCATACACAGCTTATAATAATGTAATGTTGTGTGTGCATGTTCCGACGGCGACATTGCGGTACCGTGTCAAGCTAGGATTGACAAGCACCAGCTAGCTCTTTTTCTTTTCTTTTAAAGATAGCTAATCTTTAGTTAATATCTAGTGTGCAACCATCATATATCAGTGGATGCAGGAGCTTCATCTATCTGCGTGACAAAAAATTGCCGCCATCTATTTAATCTATTCACCTTTATAATGATTTTTCTACCAGGGAAATTCTTGTCGTCTAGCGGAAATTCAAGAAAACCCGACAGTTGCACATCATACCGAGGCAGGCCAGAATTAAGAATGTGAGATGATCGATGCATGCATATTTTGTACTCCACATGTATCGATATCTGGGACCGGCTGGGCACTTTTTTTTTTAGAAAACCAGGTTAAGACCCCGGCCTCTGCATTAATCAGTGCATGTAGCCATCTTTATTACTTTTCAACAATGGTACAAGAACATACATTGGGTCATCCGAAGCCACCACTCATACCTACAAACACGATAATGTGGAGTGCTCTCACTCCTCATATTTAATACCGATGTCGTTGTCGATCCATCTACATAATATATCGGAACCAACAGCCGATGCAGTAGACCTAAAGCGTACACCACATGTACACGTTTTAGAAGCCGACATCATCATCGGACCACTGACCCATCTTCAGGAGAGAGATCTGCCTCATCCTTGCCAGTCCGGCCATCCGTCGACGTCACCACGGCGCCCAACGACACCTCCGCCCTACACTCGTCCATCCAGACGCGCAAACTCTAGAAGATCTGTCGTGCGTAGCACCTGCCGAATAGGCATGACAAAGCGTAGCACCTATCGGCCAGGCATGACTTGACGTCCCCATCGAAGCTCCATGCAAGATGAAGACGCTCCACCTCCTGCCTCCGTCTTCCAGCGCTGCTCCACAAACGATGCTCCCAGTGAGAAACGACACTGCAGTGCCGCCGTCGTTCGATCTAGAAAAATAGTCCCTAGGGTTTCCCCGAAGCATCACGAGTGGGTCGATAATAGTTACAGGACGATGCCTTCATCAAGGCAACGGCGCAGAACGCCACCATCGTCCGCCGTCGTCTCGATTTTCATCGGCAACTATGTCTCCCCGACTCGCAGCCGAGACTAGATGACAAATCTAGAGATCCGATCACCCAGCCTCAGGCTAACCACCCCCAACGTATGAGATGACCACCACACCCAACGTATGAGATGACCACCACAGCCAAAATCCTCGTGATGTGATGGAGTCTCGGAGTGCCACCACGAGCCATCGTCGAAGCCGACGAGATGCAGCAGATTGAGGACGAATTAGCAGCCGCCCGCCTAGACCCGAAGGTCCCAGATCGAGCCAGGGATGCGTCCCGGCCACCGCTGCCTTCATCTCCTAACAATCCCACCGGCTGCAGCAGATCCCCCCCCCCCTCCCATGCACCCCGGCCGCCGTTTCTTGCCATCCTTGTCGCAAGAAGGTCCAGGTCAGGCCGCCGCCTCCTCAGATCTCGGGACGCCAGAGGAGGTCCGCCGCTGCCGCGCCACATGGCGTTCGGCCGACGACGTTGCCGGCGGCGGCGGAGGGAGGGGAGGTGCACATAGGATGAGGGGAGGTTGGGTGGTGGCCGCCTGTTGCGGCCCTGCGGCGGCCACATGGGTCGGGAGGGGAAGGAGGTGCTGGTATATGTTGCGGTCCTGCAGCTACCGGCCGGGCATATGGATAAAGTGTACCAGCTTCTTGTGGGAAGCATGAGTGAGATTAATTTCTAAGGCTTGCATTCACAGTCCACACTCCACATGACCACATACATTAGAGCATCTCCAGCCGCGCCCCCAACAAGGCCCCCAGGCGACTTTTCGGCCGCCGGCGTCAAAAAATCGGCCCAGTCGCGCCCCCAAGGGCCCAATTTTCGCCGGCTCGGACCGAAATTGGCACCGGCGGACCCGACCCGACCCCGGTGTGCTGGGGGCGCTCGGGGGCGCCGGGCGAATCGTTTTTGGTGTGGAAGAGCCGCGGGCCCTCCTTGCCAGCGACTCGTCTCGCTTCTCGCCGCTTTGTCGTCCTCATCGCCTCGTTTCCCGCGGCGAATCAATGCCAAAGCTGTCGCGCGCTGCCGCGCCGGTCAGCCTCCGCCATTGATGCCTCACGGGCGGCGCAGTGAAGGCGTGACGATGCACGTCCCCGCACACGCCACACGTAAAAGCGGCGGCCACGCGTGCGCGCGGCGCCTCCGCCTATATAAGCCGACCCCTAGTGCGGCGGTGGCACGCACAGAGTCTCCACCACCGAGGCGCACTCTCTCCCCCTTCCCCCCTCTCCCCTCGCCGTCCCCAGTTCCAAGAAATGGACGAACGCTTCCTAGGCGACGGCGCGGCAGCGAACGGCTTCGGCCGCCGCCACCTTCACGAGGACGAAACTCGGCTCCTCTTCGAAGCCGAGTACCCGGTCCTGCCGTACATGCGGATGCCCGGGGTGTGGAGAATCAGCGCCAGCGGGGTCCCGGTGCCACCACCGCCCACCGGGGCGGCGCGGCGTGCGGAGATCGCGCGTATGGATACAGAATACCAGCCTCTTGCGGGGACTGGCCGGCCGGGCATATGGATACAGAATACCAGCCTCTTGCGGGCAGCATGAGTGATATTTTTAAGGCTTGCCATGTAAAACACTCGTCGCCTCCACAAGCATTACCTATGCCGCGCTGGCTATGGATGTGCTCTCACGACGCCATCACGCCCTAGTTGCGTGCAAATAGAAGCTTGGGAAAGCCCGGTGTGCATGCTCTTGCAATAATAGAAGTTGACGGATGGTCCACGTAGGCAGGACCGCTCCTTTTTTCCTGGTGTCTCTTATTCCCCTATATACATTTTTCGCGTACTTTTAATGTTTCATCTATTGTTTCTCCTGGACTAGCTCCTGTTTTGTCCTTCACATGCCACATATTTGAATGTGATAAAAGATTGTTCCAACTAGTATAACTCGATGCTCCATCACAAGTGAAGATGGGGCGGTATATATGCACACACAACAACAAGCTCGGGGTATTTATGGTTGATGGTTGTTGATTTAGTACTATTGTCACGATGTCCTCAAATTCTGGAAAGGCCTGGGTGATATATTTCTTGGTCATCCTTCATCTTGAGAATAACATAACGTCTAGCAAAGCATGTACCCGTCCTTTAAAACTAGGTTTTGCTCGCTTGTGATCGTGGAGAAATGCATCCTGAAACAGGGCCGGCCCTAAGGGGGGGCGAGAGGGGCGGCCGCCCCGGGCCCCCGACTACGAAGGGGCCCCCGATACGGACTGCTATGTAGAAGCTTAACCTGCACGCGCGCTAGAAAAAAGATGATGCTGTTGGGACTGGCCCAAGTGGTAATACGAGCAACTATCATCGTAACGAAGAAGCCGAGTAACTAGCGATGATTCTGTTTCCGAAAAAAAAACGATGATTCTGTTTCTGAAAATTTAGCGATCTTTTGGTTTGATAGGACTCTAGGCAGCCAGGCAGGTGCAACGCATTCCCTCAGAAAATGTAGGTGCGACGCATGATGCATCAGATCAGGCTTCTTTTCATCTTTCTTTGCTCCTCCATCGTGGCAGCGCCTTGGCTGATCGGTGATCGGTCTGGTCGCCGCTACCTCGAAATCCTCTCTGAACGTGTGACAACGGTAGCAGCGGCAAGGCCAAGCCTACGATCTAGCTCCGCTTTCTATGTGTGGCATAAGCAGCAACAGCGACGTTCGTGATCGACCGCGAAGCAAACTAGGGTTTTGTGACAACCAGGTATACAAATTTACAGCTTGAAAAAAAGGTATACAAATTTACAATGCTTATCTGCTTGGTCTTCGGCATTCTCTGCAGATTGCACGTAGGTTTGGAAAAAAAAATACTCTCTCCGTTTTAAATATAATTAAGTCTTTTTAGGTATTTCAATAGGGACTATATACGAACTAGAAAACACGTAAGATAGCACAACATGTTTTTTACATGAATTTTTATCACTGGCTACTATCGTTATCTAATACCATCGGTGAGGCTACATGGTTGATCTGGTTGCATTGTGAGATCTATACCTCATAGATATTATTTGGAAAGGCTCTATCAAGTATTTATGATTTTTTTACAGTTTGCCCATTCAGTTAGAGTACTCCCGATTACCATTTATAACAGGAGCACTTCAAAACCATTGATATCACCATCATAGTTTTAAATAGCAGACTATGCCAAATAGTATCGGGTTCTCCAAATCAGCTAGAGCGAGGCTATAACCGGCTATTTAATAACTTCACCGGACAACAATTACATGAACACCATTTGACAGCACCCTTCTCAAACCGCTATAGCAGAGTTATAACTGGTTATTTAAAACTCTAATCTTGGTTGATAACTCTTCACGGATGCCATACTCTACATACTAAGGGCCCCTAGTTCTAGTTTCGCCCCGGGCCCCCAAAATCTCAGGACCGGCCCTGTCCTGGAAGCTTGGAAGCAATAATTAATACTTCTCTGTGTGTTTTCAAAAACGATATTTTTCCTCTGAATCCTGTGGGTTATCTTGTATTGACATAAAAGAGACAATAACCATTATGTGTTGCATCATATTTTCCTTATTTTTTTCACTAAGTTCTAAGTAGTTTTAGCAACATACCAAAAATGTTTCTCCTATATTTTCCCAAAGGATTTTCGGAGAAGCCTCTTTTTAGTACTCATCTGATCTGTCACATGGCTGCAGACTGCAGGCCGGCTCTAGTTGATAGATGAGGTAATTTCATTGGAACTCATAGAACTTTCGTTCGATGTTCGGTTTAGTTCTAAAACTTGCAAAATACTGAAGTGTGGTCACTTAACTTGTCTTGGTGTGCAAATACGATGCTTTTAACCGTATCCCGGTGTATGGCCTGCATGCGTGGCGAGCCAGCATGGTGTAGGCCCGCACGTCAGTGGTAGAAGCATTTTTTTGCAGACAACTCCCTTGTGTTCTATTCTTTGACGTAGAAAACTTATCAAAAAATAAAATAAAATGAAAAAACTGCACAGAGTGAGATCCGATCACAAGATCTACCGGTAAGTGACTCGCATAGATAGAAAGAAGACTATGCAGGCTAGACGTTTGACCTGCACAACTATACATTATATTTTTTTATATATATATATATATCCTATAAGAATTTCAAAAACAAAATCTAAACAAAAAAGGGAACCAACACTGTTTGAACCTGTGACCTCTTCCTGGTCAAACATCATGTGTGCGTGGGCTAACCACCAAACCAGGTTGCATAATGCGTGAAAATGCTAAACAACATTTGTGTTGTTTGTCTTTGAGAATAGTGAAACTTTTCATCATGAGGTAGCTTAAGATTAATTACTCCCTCCATTTTTATATATAAGGCCACAAAGTCAAATTACAGGTACCAAAGTAAAATTTAATGCTTTGCCATGTAATCTAGCTTTTCGTTTCGTTTACTGTGATCATTAATACGCTGCATGCGTGCAAGTAAGATGAGTGGAGCTCATTATGACTACTGGCATGCAAGTACTAAATGGGTAGCTAGTATGAGAAAATATCATTAACTTTTGTCTCGATTACACACTTCCCTAGACTATGTTTGTGGCCTTGTATAGATGCAAAAAGGTAATTTTCAAAGTGGCCTTGTATAAGGCTGGTCACAATGGGCAAGAACATAGTTTAGTAACTTACACACTTCCCTAGACTATGTTACTACCTCCACAGTGGGTAGGAACATCTATGTAGTGTCATGCAACAATGTATTTATTAGGTTATAGACTCATTGTTTCTTGGAGTGTGTGATGTTCCGGTAACTTAGCTAGTTACCACAAGCACCTCTCTCTTCATTAAATATGTGACACATAAGCAAAGTTGTATTGGAGTGTGTGATGTTACTCCTAAGTTCCTCCCCATTGTGACCAGCCTAAGTAAATGGAGGGAGTACTATATTTAGTTTGAATTGGCACTTATCCCTAGATAATAAGAGGGTGACTAGGGCCGACACGGGGAGCGCGGCCTCGAGATCGACCGGTGTGCTCGTGCCCGAACAGCACGCGGACATCGCCTGACCCCTCTCCCTCGCCCGCTGCTGCTCGTACTGGACTGTCCTGCCTCGGACTCGGACGTCCTCATGCGCGCCAGCCCCAGCGAGGGAACGAGGACCCAGTGGTGGCCGGGTACCACTTTGGGCCAGAGGGTGATGGAGGTGGACAACGTACCTGGAGGAGCGGAGCTACGCGGCGGGAAGGAAGGGCCGGCGGTGTCGTTGGCGCTGCGTCGGCGGGCGCTGAGGAAGAAGATCCACCGCTACCGGGGCCACCTTACTGGAGCGGCGACCTCCTCAATCCGATGCGAAGGGCCACCTCCTCCGTGTCAATGTTCGATACGTCGGATTATGAACCAGAGCCACCGCTGTTTCCGTCGCCGGTCATCAGATCGGAGGGGAGGGGGTCGAAAGTGGAGTGGACGGAGAGAGAGGAGCGAAGTGGAGTTCGGATTAACTGGTGTCTAAGTTTTTTTGGATTGAGATATTTGTGAGACCGGGGTGGGCTTGGCTGATGTGGCGACGCCCGGGCCGCCTTATAAATGCCTCATATTTGGGTTGAATATGAGAGGTGTCGGTCAACCCGGACGGTTGAGATCCGTTTGAGGCGCCCGTCTAGATTAGATTTCTGTGACCGATTAGTGTAAGCATTTACAGTACTGAGCATCATCATAGTCGGGTGGTTAGCCCATGCACATGCGGCCAGCGACCAACATAACTTTTTTGAAAATGTTCAAACAAACGGGGCTCCGTGTTTTTCGTTTAGATTTGTTTTTTAATTTGTACAGTCTTCAAATGACATATAGACTGTAGTTGTGGAAGCTAAACGTGAACTGTCATTGTTCTGGTGGTTCACCATGCTAAGGTGGCCGCGGGTTGTGTAATGGATCCATAGCAGCCGCATCCTTTTTTCATTTTAATTGATGGGCTTTGTACGTGAATAAATAAAATGGAAGGGAGTCATCTGCAAAATGAATGCTTTCAGCCATTGATAGGTGGGCGTATGCCACATTTTTTTGCATGGTAATACGTGTCTCATTCATATCATAAAGATTAAAGTACAAGTCACGTAAGGACTGACATGACAAAACTGAAAAGATAGCAGAACATCTGTGAGCTTGACACCAACGCCCATCACCTGCCTCCGGCATCACGACAGCAGCCACCGAAGAGAAGTATGATGGATCATCTCCTCACCCGAGCTCGACGCGGTTACATCGCTGATATGCAGCTTTGCGTATGCCACATTGGCAGGCTACGCGTGCAGGCCGTATGTCCGGATACCAGAGAAATCACCGTATTTAAATGCGGAGACAAGTTATATGACCACAATTCTGTATTTTGCAAGTTTTAGAACCAAACTAAATATTGAACGCAAGCTCCGTGGCTGCGAATGATATTACTTCTTGATAGATCAACTAGCTGCATCTCCTCCCTGCAGGAGAGTTTTTACGGTACCCTATACTGCTAACAGGGGAGGAAGCGGTATATTAAAATCTGACCGCTGATTTCCTGAGGGTAGGATAGACATAGATTTTCTGTCATGGGAATCTTAGCGACGTTGTCGGCAGCGGATATTGGCGATGGGAAACCAAGACGGCAAGCTCGGTCGCCATGTCCCACGACTCCTCCACAATCTCCTTCGACCTCCTGCTCCGTTTGCTGGACAGAGGTGCCCCCCGAGCCGTTGTCCTCGACCACGACCTCCCCCTCGAGCTCGTCTTATTCGTTCCCGTTGTTTTCATCTACAGTAGCATCGTCTCGCGGAAGCCGACGCCCTGTCTGCCATGGACGAGTCACTGGAGCTCGTCTCGCATGCACACACCCAGCCATGCGCTCGCCCGTTCGCGCTCCACGCCCGCAGCAACAGCCGTCGTGCATGCCCCGCAGCACCGCAGTAGCTGCTCGTTCGCTCCCGCCTCCTGCACGCAAGCAGCCCCGCAGTAGCTGCTCGTCCGCTCCCGCATCCCGCACGCAAGCTGTCCCGCAGCCTCGGGTCGCCTCGCCACCGTCCGCGGACAGCGTGATCCGAGAGGGCAGGCCGGGGCAGCCCGCAGCCAGCCGCCATGGTCTCGCCTGCCAGGCATGGCCGACCGCCATCGTTGGCGAGCAGCGTGCGCCGGGAGGCATCGGATGTCCGGAAGGCGTAAAAATCGGTTCGAAGTGCTGCACCTTGCCGGCCCAGCCGGCCTCGTCACGGCGGACCAGTCCCCGGAGGGCGAGACAGGCGGGCTGAAACTTTTTACACCCAAAATGCCCTCGTGATTTGTATACTGGAGGACGCGAGAGAAGCGGTGCAAGCTATACCGCTCGCGATTCTATTGGTAAATTGGAGCAGTACAGATCGATCGTCACCATTAGATTTCAAGAATGGATGGCTAATATTTGACGCCGGGTATCATAAAAGAGCTCCCCTGCAGGCATGGAATTTTTAAACGATGGCGAGTGTCATCCATGAGGAGCTAGCTGAGTGCCAACTTGGTCATGTGTACGTACCGGATTGTCATACATGGTCATCATCTACCCTAGCCTCTCCGTGTTAATCTTAGTCAAAGCAAACAATAAGACCTTGTACAATGCTAAATGTTTAAGGAGGTGCTCAGAAAAATAAATCAGATCATCTGAAGTATCCGTGTCTATTTCTACAGGACAGGTGCTTAATTAAGCATCTACCATATATAAATATGCATTGATGCTTGAGAAATGCCTGATATATGGTTTTAAGCATTTTATTTAAGCATCTTACATTGTACAAAGCCTTAAGCGTGTCTGTCCCATGGAGGTAGCTGCGCCGCTGAGACGCTCATCAATCAAAACAGTGCGGCTAATTAATACTGTGCATAAGAAATAACATGGTGTCCCCACAAATCGAATACTAACATGGCCTTCCTTGCGCCAAATGGTTGTAGTTTAATTGCATCATACACAGCTTATAATAATGTAATATTGTGTGTGCATGTTCCGACGGCGACATTGCGGTACCGTGTCAAGCTAGGATTGACAAGCACCAGCTAGCTCTTTTTCTTTTCTTCTAAAGATAGCTAATCTTTAATTAATATCTAGTGTGCAACCATCATATATCAGTGGATGCAGGAGCTTCATCTATCTGCGTGACAAAAAATTGCCGCCATCTATTTAATCTATTCACCTTTATAATGATTTTTCTACCAGGAAATTCTTGTCGTCTAGCGGAAATTCAAGAAAACCCGACAATTGCACATCATATCGAGGCAGGCCAGAATTAAGAATGTGAGATGATCGATGCATGCATATTTTGTACTCCACATGGATCGATATCTGGGACCGGCTGGGCACTTTTTTTTTTCGAAAACGAGGTTAAGACCCCGGCCTCTGCATTAATCGGTGCATGCAGTCATCTTTATTACTTTTCAACAATGGTACAAGAACACACATCGAGCCATCCGAAGCCACCACTCATACTACCTCCGTTTCAGTTTACAAGTCCTACACGTATGTCTAGGTTGTCAATTTTATCATCTTAATATAAACTATATACCACAAAAGTTATACGATTTAAAAATAGAACATCTGAAGTTTGGTCAAATTGTATTAGGTTGGTCAAATTGACGATCTAGGGGCACGCGCACGCCCTGTAAACTGAGAGAGAGGTAGTACCTACAAACACGATAATGTGGAGTGCTCTCACTCCTTATATTTAATACCGGTGTCGTTGTCCATCCATCTACATAATGTATCAGAACCAACAGCCGATGCAGTAGACCTAAAGCGTACACCACATGTACACGTTTTAGAAGCCGCCATCGTCATCGAACCACTAACCCATCTTCAGGAGAGAGATCTGCATCATCCTTGCGAGTCCGGCCATCCGTCGACGTCACCACGGCGCCCAACGACACCTCCGCCCTACACTCGTCCATCCAGAAGCGCAAACTCTAGAAGATCCGTCGTGCGTAGCACCTGCCGAATAAGCATGACAAAGCGTAGCACCTGTCGGCCAGGCATGACTTGACGTCACCATTGAAGCTCCATGCAAGATGAAGACGCTCCACCTCTCCTGCCTCCGTCTTCCAGCGCTACTCCACAAACGATGCTCCTAGAGAGAAACGACACCGCAGTGCCGCCGTCGTCCGATCTGGAAAAATAGTTCCTAGGGTTTCCCCTGAAGCATCATGAGTGGGTCGATAATAGTTACAGGACGATGCCTTCATCAAGGCAACGGCGCAGAACGACGCCATCGTCCGCCGTCGTCTCGATTTTCATCGGCAACTATGTCTCCCCGACTCACAGCCGAGACTAGATGATAAATCTAGAGATCCGATCACCCAGCCTCAGGCTAACCACCCCCAACGTATGAGATGACCACCACAGCCAAAATCCTCGTGATGTGATGGAGTCTCGGAGTGCCACCATGAGCCATCGCCGAAGCTGACGAGATGCAGCAGATTGAGGACGAATCAGCAGCTGCCCGCCTAGACCCGAAGGTCCCAGATCGAGCCAAGGATGCGTCCCGGCCACCGCTGCCTTCATCTCCTAACAATCCAGCTGGCTGTAGCAGATCCCCCCTCCCATGCACCCCGGCCGCCGTTGCTCGCCATCCTTGTCGCAAGAAGGTCCAGGTTAGGCCGCCTCCTCCTCAGATCTCGGGACGCCAGAGGAGGTCCGCCGTCGTCGCGCCACATAGTGTTCGGTCGGCGACGTTGCCGGTGGCGGCAGAGGGAGGGGAGGTGCGCGTAGGATGATGGGAGGTTGGGTGGTGGCCGCCCGTTGCGGCCCTGCGGTGGACGCACGGGGTCGGGAGGGGAAGGGGGTGCTGGTATATGTTGTGGTCCTGCAGCTACCGGCCGGGCATATGGATAAAGTGTACCAGCTTCTTGTGGGAAGCATGAGTGAGATTAATTTCTAAGGCTTGCATGCACGGTCCACACTCCACGTGACCACATACATTAGAGCATCTCCAGCCGCGCCCCTAACAAGGCCCTCGGGCGACTTTTCGCCCGCCGGCGCCAAAAAATCGGCCCAGTCGCGCCCCCAAGGACCCAATTTTCGCCGGCTTGGGCCGAAATTGGCGCCGGCGGACCCGACCCGATGCCGGCATGCTGGGGGCGATCGGGGGCGCCGGGAGAATCATGTTTGGCACGAAAGAGCCGCGGGCCCTCCTTGCCAGCGACTCGTCTCGCTTCTTGCCGCTTCGTCGTCCTCATCGCCTCGTTTCCCGCCGCGAATCAATGCCAAAGCTGTCGCGCGCTGCCGCGCCGGTCAGCCTCCGCCATTGATGCCTCACGGGCTGCGTAGTGAAGGCATGACGATGCACGTCCCCGCGCATGCCACGCGTAAAAGCGGCGGCCACGCGTGCGCGCGGCGCCTCCGCCTATATAAGCCGACCCCCAGCATGCCGATGGCACGCACAGAGTCTCCACCACCGAAGCGCCCTCTCTCCCCCTTCCTCCCTCTCCCCTCGCCGTCCCCAGTTCAAAGAAATGGCCAAACGCTTCCCAGGGGACGGCGCGGCGGCGAACGGCTTCGGCCGCCGCCACCTTCATGAGGACGAAACTCGGCTCCTCTTCGAGGCCGAGTACCCGGTCCCGACGGACATGCGGGTGCCCGGGGCGTGGAGAATCAGCGCCAGCGGGGTCCCGGTGCCACCACCGCCCACCGGGGAGGCGCGGCGTGCGGAGATCGCGCGTATCCGCGCCTCCCTGCCATGGGCGGCGAGGGAGGGGCCGCGCTACGTTCCCGACAGCCCGCTATGGGAGCCGTACTTCCGCCGCTGTCACGCCGAGCAGCTCGAGGCCACCAACGGCGTCGTGCCCTTCGGCAGGTTCAACTCCGAGGGGCGGCGCCGATGGTGGGGCGCGCCCGGCCGCACGCTGGAGGCCGTCCTCGAGTACATCGAGGGCGGCAACACGCTGAGGCTGGAGTACCCCGAGCCCCCGTCCTTCCCTCGCCGCCGTGGGAGCTCGTGGACGCCGAGGCGCATGGACCCCAGGGCGTCCTCCTCCTCGTCCGGTCGGTCGACCGGCTCTCCCTGCCTCCGCCCCGTCAAGCCGGAGCCCCAGGACACGCCTGTCAGTCGGCGCACCCGCAGCTCCGGTGTTCGCATCGCCGACTCCACCCCCGCCTCGGGCCGCCTCGTCCTCGTCGCGCCCAAACCGGAGCCCAGCCTCCCTCCGGAGTACGAGGAGATAGCCCGGTGCGGCTTCTCCGATGAGGACGCGCTACGGTGGGCGCGCGACGACTACCTCCGCGACGAGATGGTCCGGCAGCGCCGGGCCCTGGAGGAGATAGCCGCCCGCAAACGTGGGCGCGAGGTCGAGCACGGCGTCGTGATCCTCGACAGGGACAACGACGAGGACGCCGCCGGACCGTCCAACCCGCCGCGCCAACCGGGGGAGGGCTGCGGCAGGGACGGCGGCCGCGGCGGAGGCGACGACGACGATGGCTGCGGTGACTACACGCGGTTCTACAGCCTCCTCGGCATGTAGAACTGCAAGGGCGGCAGGCGGCGGGCGGCGAGGAGCGGCGAGGGAGACGACAAGGAGCAGACTAGTAGCGGGTTTTTTTTGTAAAATATTTTAAATATGAACGAACTCGCCGAAGTTTGGTTTAATTTGCGCTGTGTTTGTGACAAAATGTATGTTTTCATAAAAGCGTGGGCGCCGCGACGGGGGGCATCTCACCCCAGCACACGGTTTAGCGCCAGTGCGTCCTTAGAGGGCGATTTTTAGCGTCTCCTGAGGGCCAACGGCTGGAAATGCTCTTACTCTTTAATAAGTACTCACGCTCCTGCACACGCAAGAGCTATCAGATGAGTAGAGGAGCCTACTAGTCAACAGAAATGCTCAACGGTAACAGCTCCATGACGTCACCTCACTCAGTGCAAGGTTGTGTCCAGGACCCCGCCTAGTAGATTATAATGTTCTCAGCCCAGCCACAATACCCATCATCTCCAGATGTACTAGCCTCTTCAGAGTATGGTTCTGCTGTCAGGATGGCACAAGTAGCAGGTAAAGGCAGTCCATTGAGCATGATACAATAGAGCTGGATGCATGGTCTACATAGCACCGACCCAGTTCTTCCCGCCGTCTCTTATTCCCTCATATATTCTCACATTCTTTTGATGATCATCTATTTTCTCTTGGAAATAGCTTGTCTTTTTTTCTTCATTCTCCACATATTTAAATGCGACGGTAGTGTTCCAGCTAGTGGAAGCCGATGCTAGCTACTGCTTGAGTGAAAATGAGGAGGTATATATGCAGACACCAGGAACGAGCAGGTATTCATGTTGGTTGTTGTATCAGTACAACTTGGTATTAACTTTGGGTACTGACATTTTTTAAAGGTCTAGATGAGGTGTTCCTTCATCGTCCTTCTTTCTTTGAGTTTGGCATAACATTGTTCAGTCACAATGAGAAGGCACCATGTAAAGATAGTGGCACATGCACTGTGGTTGTTGGGAGACTTTCTTTTGGTGAAGAATAGATAATTGCTCTTGCATTGCAACAGGATGTAGAGATTCTAATATGTTACTCCCTGATTACCTTCCTATAAATAAACTAGTCGACAACCCGTGCATGCACACGGACTAGCTAGTTTATATAACAATGTGGAAAATTATTCTATGTATAGATGTAGAATAAACTGGTGCGATATTCTTCAGTTAGACCCACGTCATACGAAGTCTGTCATGATCCAGTACTTCCTAAAGAACAAATACATAATAATAATAATAATAATAATAATAATAATAATAATAGTCTTACTAAATAGGATTACATTTTATTATGACTGCAATAAAAAACATCATCATTTAGCCGCAAAAATTGGTATGCTCGAACAACAGTGACAGGCTTATGATGGCTGTTGTGTCAATTCCATTTTCATTTCAGGAAAGGCACATGCGCAACCTCCAAGTTAAGCCTCGGGTGACTGCAACCGGGATGTTTTTTTCAAGTTTTTTGCTACAAAGAAATTCCCAGACTGCAATAAGTCTTAGGTTTACTGAATATTTATTTAGGAATTAGTAGAAACTCCTTCGTGTATCTTTAATATTAGCTCCACTTTAGAAACCGAAGATAGGAGAGAGTTAATTGAATAGGGGACACGGTCTGTTTTTACAACACATGAGGCGAACAATAACACTTCGTTGGCATCCGTCTTTCATATTTGATCATTATCCTCAGAACCTCGGAAAGGACCGAAAGCCTGTCAATTGATCTCAGATGGCGCCACTATCAACCGCTACTCTAGGGACTTTTGGATCATCTATTACCACCAGGTCACAAAACAGAGCACCTGCAGAAATTAAAGTGTGATGGTTTACAGTTTATCAAAATGCTATAGCAATAGACCACAATCATAAATAAGCTAAGTCAGTTGTGATGCAATTTCTTTCTCAAGAGACGCTCATTATTCTTAATTTATTCCTACAGTCGGCCGCATAATCATGCGCATAAATAGCTGATAATATGGTTTGCCAGAAAGTGGAACATAATATGCTAGAAACTCTAATTTAAAAACCATTTTCTCTCACTTAGTGCTCCTATAGATAGATAGATGCGTTAAAAGTGTAAAAGGTCAAAAAGGAAATTGCCATCTCTCCAGCTGTACTGCAAACTGATATCAAAATCATGTGTATAATTATAATTATCATAAAGCATAAAACTATCATTTCCAGTCTGCAGCTTATGCATATTAGATAAGAAAACAGAATAGTAGAAACTAAACAGAAGTTCAATTATTTTGTTCGATGCACAAAACACTGTAGCTTTGGAGTCCTCGCTGCAAAAGCCAATATTAGCTATAAACTAATTTTGGCAAATACAATAGATGTTCTTGGGGTAAAATACATTTTTTTTCCAGATACGTCCACCCAATGTCTCTGCTTCAATCTAGATATGAAAGCATAACTCGCTCAAAAAGAGTATCTAAGGTAGTGTGTACAGTTTTAATAAACTCTATAAAATGTACTGCTTGTGAGTTTGCAGACGTGGACGACAATGTTATAATTATGAACCAATAGCAATCAGTTCACATACACATAGAAATTAAAGCTCAACTGAAAAAGCTTAGATACACACAAATTGCTGCAGCAGTAATAAAGCTCAAATATGGTGTCAATGTCTATGATAGATGGTCACATGAGGCTTTTTTTTAAACATGTGAAAAAGCTAATCAGTGATTACATACAAATTATATAACCCGGAGAGAAAAGCACTCCAATTACTATCTTCGCCTGGTCGAGTCAAATTGTACGTAGTATTTTTCTCAGTTGCTTATGCAAATAAAAGTAATTTTTTAATAATAATTTTCCTGGGTTCAGTATTTGTAAGTTGGCCCCACCAGTATTGATAGATGTAAAGACACATAGGTCTATAGCTTTCTACCAAACGAACGAAGGTCTTAGAAGTATTGAGCTTTAAAAGCAAACCATAACTGTATTAAGATAGAGGGTTTGCGATCCATGTACTAAAAGAACAACTTAGTACCATTTATTCTTGAAGAGGACTCGCATCCTGGTCAGCCATACACATCTTCTCACAACCTTTGCACACTAAGCTATCTCCTCAGGCAACAAAGATCATGCTCGGTTCTATCACCTCAAACAACAAAGATCATGTTGGTTCTTAACTCATAACCACTCTATCCTCATTTGATCCAATTAGTGATGGGCCAATCATTCCACTTAACATAATAATTACCTTCTAAGAGTTAATTTTTCTTGGTGCATGTCTGTATTTTTTTTATAAGCAACTCTAATGCCTATGCATCTAAAAGTTCAACTAACTGCAGACACTGATGGAAAAATGGAAAGCCTCTGCTTAATAATATGAAAACAAATACTTAATGCCAACAACTGTACCAAATAATGCAATTAGGAACATCAATATCAGATTTAAACATCGTTTTGGCCCCACATATGAATAAAATTTATCAATTACCAAACTGCT